>NW_007261578.1:1485-37225 GCF_000164805.1 Carlito syrichta | reverse complement strand
TGATTTTTTGATTTATTGTAGAGATGAGGTCTCGCTGCCCAGGCAGGTCTCGAACCTGCGGGCTCAGGCAGTCCACTCACCTCAGCCTCCCAAAGGCGTGGGATTACAGGCTGCCACCAAGCCCGGCTTCCTAATACTATTATGTGCATGGTTTTTTCATTTAAATCTTTGGAATTTATTCTTGTGTATGAAATCGTTTGAGTGTTTGTGTACTATTTATCTCATTCCATTGATCGATCTACAGTGAGCTAGTACATACTTTTAATTAATAAGTTTTAAGTTATATTTAAGATTATTTAAGGCTAATTTCACTTTCATTGTTCTTTTTTATCTTCCTGTTCTCACTTTTCTTGTTTTTTTGTTTCTTTGTTTGTTTTTGGTTTTTTTTTTTAGTTGGAGTCTTGCTCCATTGTCCAGGCTGGAGTACAGTGGCACACTCATGGCCACCGCAGCATTGGCCTGCTGGGCTCAGGCAATCCTTCCACCTCAGTCTTTCGAGTAGCTGGAACTCAGGTGCTCACTATCACGCCCAGTTATTTTTTTTTTATTGTGGAGATTTTTTTTTTTATTGTGGAGATTGTGGAGATAAGGTCTCACCAAGTTGTCCAGGCTATTCTTGAACCCGTGGGCTGAGGTAATGCCCTCGCCTCAACCTCCCAAAGTGCTGGGATTACAGGCTTGAGCCACTGCACCCAGCCTTTTTTTTTTTTTTAATGTGAATTTAGGATTTCTTAAAATTGACTCCCTCTTTCCCCCTTTTTCCCCCACCCCCCCAAAAAAGATCAGTTGGCACTTTATTGGGTTGTTAAGTTTGTTAATTACCGTAGAGAAAATCAACATTGTGGTCCTCCTGTCAAGAAAAACATGATGAGCCATTCTTTTTTATCTAGTTGTAGAATTTGGGAGCTTCCTCCAAATAGGTTTTACTCACTTATTAGTAAGCTTATGCCTAAATATACAGTTATCGTTTGAACAACACAACTGCACAGTTCCACTTACACACAGATTTTTTTCAATAAATATAATTTAAAATCTTTGGAGCTTTGCAACCAGTTAACATAGTATGTTATGTATCAGTTATCTATGAAGTTTTTAATGTAGTTTGTCTATTGCTTAGTAATTTTTATTCACTTGATTGAGATGTGTCAAAGCTTCTTTCTACTAGTGTGTTTCCATTTATTTCTTCTTATATTTTAAGTAATTTTAATCTAATGAATATTGATCCCAAGTTATTTGGTGCATAGGTACTCACAAGTATAATATCTTTGTGACAAATTACACTTTATAGCATTATAAAATGCCATTGTTTTAGTCTTGGTTAGTATTTTTTGACTAAATTTCATCTTAACTTTTTGTTTGTGTTTGCCCAATGTGCATTGGCTCATCCTTCTGTTTTCATTTTTTTTAAATATTTTGTTTCAGTTGTGTTTCTGACATGGTTTGTGATTCAATCTGAAATTTCTGTATTTAAATAACTAGTTTAGTTTATTTACAAAGATTTGATATGTCATATCACTAATATATATGGTTGAATTTAGTTGTCATTTTTATATTATTGTTTCTTTTGCTGTGTTGATTTTGTTGTTTTGCTTTGCCTTTTTTAAACTAATTGACTCTTTTGTGAGCAGTTTTAAGTTTACCAAAAAAATTTTTTTTTTAAAGTTCACCCAAAAATTACAGTTACCATATACCCCTCACTCCCTACCTCCACCAGTTTCCCATTTTTAATATTATTTTTTTCTTTTATCTTTTACTTCTAGCAAGTTGTGATCTCTAAACGTCTTGCATTAGAGTGGTATACTTGTTACAGCGGATGAGCCAATGCTGACACATTATTAATTCAAAATTCATAGTTGACATTAGGGTTGTCTCTTTGCGCTGTGCATCCTGTGGATTTTGACGAGTGGAGAATGGCCAGTTTCAGTGCCTGTTCCTGTGGGGCTGTGTGATCTTCTTTGTGCTTCCCCTGTTCATCCTGTCCTCTCTTATCTGCCCCACAACCCCTGGCAGCCACTGGTCTTTCTGTTGTCTCCATAGTTTTGTCTCTTCAGATTGGCATCTTTCGCTTGGCAGGATGCTCTGTGTCTTCTCATGGCTTGACAGCTCATTTCTTAGCACTGAATAATTCTTTGTTAGGATGAACCGCAGTTTGCTAATTGGCCTATGAAGAATATCTTGGTTGCTTCCGAGTTTTTGCAGTTAGGAATAGACTGCTGTAAATCACACATGTACAGGCTTTTGTATGGATGTAAGATTTCAGCTCATTTGAGTAAATACCACAGAGTTGCAATTGCTGGAAAGAGCGTGTTTGGTTCTGCAGTTTCTGTAAGAAACTGCCAAACTCTCTTCCAAAGTGGTGGCACCATTTTGCATTCCCAGGCTTGAGAGTTTATGTTGCTCATCTTCTCCAGCCCTTGCCGTCGTTAGTATTCTAGATTTTGGCCACTCCAATAGGTGTGTTGTGGTATCTGATCTCTTTTTTTTGAGTCGGAGTCTCACTCTGTCGCCTAGGCTGGAGTGCAGTGGCATGTTCACGGCCACTCCAGTGTCAACCTGTTGGGCTCTGGCGATTCTTTCACCTCAGCCTTCCAAGTACCGGAACTACAGGCACGCGCTAAAGTGCCCGGCTAATTTTTGATTTATTGTAGAGACGAGGTCTCACCAAGTTGCCCGAGCTGGTCTCGAACCCGCAGTCTCAGGCAGTCTACTCGCCTCAGCCCTCCAAAGTGCTGGGAGTACAGGCTGAGCCACCAAGCCTGGCCTAATATCTTTTTTTACAGGGTTCTTTGTGTATTTTGGATACCAGTTCTTTATCTGAAGTGTTTTGTCATTGATGAAGTAAACGATATGTTTTTTCCTGGCTTTTGAAATTTTCTTTTTTATCTTAAAATCTAACTTTAAAGGCTATTTCCTACTGTTGACAATTTATGGTCAATTAACATGGCACATGGTGTTTCCTTTCAATATGTAGACTCAGATTTTGTTCCAAGAATTTTCTTGAAATTTAGCATTGCCTGTTGATTTTTTTTTTTATAGAAACTCCAGTTATACGTATATTGAATTATCTGTGCTTGTCTTTTGTGTCTTTCATTCTTGTTTTTGTTTTGTTTTATTTTTTGAGTTGGAGTCTCACTCTTGTCACCCAGGCTGGATGGAGTGCAATGGCATGCTCACAGCCACCACAGCCTCGACCTGCAGGGCTCAGGCAATCCTTCCGCCTCAACCTTCCAAGTAGCTGGAACTACAGACGCACACCACCACGCCCAGCTAGTTTTTGTGATTTATTGTAGAGACAAGATCTCACCAAGTTGCGCAGCCTGGTCTTGAAATCCAGGACTCAGGCAATCCACTCACCTCTTCCCCCCAAAGTGCTGGGATTACAGGCTAAACCACTGTACCCGGTCTTGTTTTGAACACTTCCTTTTTGTTTCTACTTTATTTGTGTTTCTCATTTCTGTGTCCTTGCTCCCGAGTTTTCCATTTTGCCTATTTTTCTTATGCTCATTCCAGTTTTGTATTTATTTTTGTGGGGTTTTTTTTAAACTTTTACATTTTTTATTTTAAAATTGTGGGGTACAATTCAGGGTTAAGTATACAAATATTCATTATGCAGGTACCCTTGTTGATGAGGTGTGCCCCCCCATCCCCAGGCAGATTCCCACTACTGCCCATCCCACCTCCCCGCCCCTCCATCCCCCCCATTTCCCGCCACTGTCCATTCTTTTGTTGATAGTTGTTCAAGGTCCACTTATGAATGAAAACATGTGATACTCAGTTCTTTGTTTCTGTGAAAGATCAGTCAGTATTATAGACTCTAAGTACATCCAGGTTGCTGCAAAGTTCATGATTTTGTTCTTTATGGCTGCTTAGTATTCCATTGTGTGTATGTACCACATTTTTTTTTTATCTGGGTCCTCTTTTGATGGGCAGCATGGTTGATTCCATGTCCTTGCTATTGTGAACAATGCTGCAATAAACATACGTGTGCAGGTAACTTTTTTATAGAGTGATTTGAGTTCTTCCGGGTCTATTTCCAGTAGGGGGATTGCAGGGTCATATGGAAGGTTGATTTTTAGAACTTTTAGGAATCGCCACACTGCTTTCCACAGAGGCTGTACTAATTTACACACTCCCACCAACAGTGTAGAAGAGTTCCCTTTTCTCCACATCCTCTCCAGCATCTGTTATTTTTTGAGTTATTGATAATGGCCATTCTGACAGGAATTAGGTGGTATCTCAGTGTAGTTTTCTTAGGCTCATTCCAATTTTGTATTTATTTCTGTGGTGGTTTTGTTTTTACTTTTACTTTTTTCATAAGTTCTGGGAGTTTTTTTCTTCTTTTATTTAAAAAAAAAATTTTTTTTTTTTTGAGTTGGAGTCTCCCTCTGTCGCCTAGGCTGGAGTGCAGTGGCACACTCACAGCAACCCCAGCATTGACCTGCTGGGCTCTGGCGATCCTTCCCCCTCAGCCTTCCAAGTAGCTGGAACTACAGGCATGTGCTACCATGCCTGGCTAATTTTTGATTTATTGTAGAGACAAGGTCTCACCAAGTTGCTCAGGCTGATCTCAAACTCTTGGGCTCAGGTAATATACTCACCTAGGTTTCCCAAAGTGCTGGGATTATAGGCTGAGCCACCGAGCCTGGCCTTAATTTTTAATTTTGTAAACGTGGGTTACAGTTCAGGGTAAGGTATACAAGTGTTCATTATGCAGGTACCCTTACTGAGGGTTGTTTTTCACAGCTAAAAAGAATTCTTTCCTGCTGCCACAGATATAGCTGTGCTTGTGATTCTTTTGTACCTTGCATGATCCTTTGAGTACCATCTGCTAGTTGGGCCACACGAGGTTTAAGTTGACCCTAACAAAGAACACACATCTGTTGCACAAGAGTGTGTTATCACTGTAGGAAACGTTCTCACTGGGCATTTTGAGATTGATCGCTGCTCACCCTTCTCTTTTCACTTTCTTATGTGCAACTCCTGCCCAATCTTACCTGTCATATGGTGTCAAGATTATATTTCTAGTCGCCCAATTTTGCTAAAACGATGTTTCCATTATTTCTCCTAATCTCTTAATATCCCTGCCCCCCAACTCTGTTGATTTTGAATGATTGTCAGGTCACGGGTAATTTACATAGCCATATTCTACTAGAAATCTGGATATCTGTTAATCTCCATTGTGTTGAGAAAATTCCTTAAAGGCAGACAGTGTCTTCTATTTTTTTAAACCCCTTTTTATGTATTACAGTATTTGAAAACCAGATTTTGATACGTAAGATGGTATTTCTAACCAACAGAAAAAGGTAACCTATTCAGTACGTTATCAACACAAATCAATCACAATTTGGAAAAAAAGTTATAGTTATTTCCATTTCTGAAACCATTCAACAAAACAATGTCAAATTGATTAAAGACCTAAGTGAAATTTATTTCAAAGGAGATGGCCTAACCTAACAATATCCAGAATTCATAAAAACTTGTGTAAATTCATAATAAAGACAAAAGTCCAAGAGAAAAACGGGGAAAGGGTATGAACAGATTATTCACAAAGGAGGAAACCCTCATGATTAGTAAATTCAGCAATAGGATACTTCAGGGGTTATGGGGAGCCAATAAAATGAGAGGAAAAGAGATCAAATCCCCAAGTCTTTGCCCGGTGGGAATGAGGGGCCTGTGAATGTCACTGCTAGTCTGATCCTCCCCCTTGAAGGAGTGCAGTGAGTAGAAGGCGGGGCAGTGGTCCAGATATTTTTCCATAAAGTAAGATGCACTGCAATGCATATGTAAGTGGGTGGAGCCAACTGGGGGATCCATTTATCAGTTTCATTTAATTTTCAAATGTGTATATCCTGTGATATGCCTCTTTTACTTTTTGGTATCTCAGGATCGCTCACAAAAGAGCGGATTCAAGAATATTCATTGTGGGAGAGTCATAGCAAACAATTGGGAGCATTCTGAATCGTCATTAATAAGGAAGCAGCTAAAAATACTCTTGCGTTTCTGTGCATAGTCATCCCCTGGCATATTCGGGGACTGGCTCCAGGACCCCTGCCTATATCAAAACTCATGCATAATCTAAGTCCCCAGTCTGCTGGTGGAACCCGCATAGATGAAAAGTCAGCCTTCCGTATACAGGAGTTTTGCATCCCATGAATACTGTATTTTCAATCCACATTTGGTTGGAAAAAAATCCAAATATAAGCAGACCCATGCAGTTCAGACTCATGTTCAAGGGTCAGCTGTGCTGCATTATGGAATAATGTGCAGCACTTAAAAGAATAAATGGAACTCTATGTATCAATGTGGAAATATATCTAAAATATTGAATAATATTGAATGAAAAAAGCATTTTTATACATAGATTAGCACTATGATAATTCTATATAAAAAGTTATATATGTACTCAAGTGAATATGTATGTAAATTTAAAGGAAAAGTCTAGTAAGGTGTACACCAGGCCAGTGGAATTTTAGTGGCTAAGTGAGTTCTAAAGGGAACTTTACTTTTTTTTTAATTGGGGTAAAACTCATATAACAGAATTCACCATTTTAACCATTTGCAGTATACAAGGCAGTGTGGTTGGTTCTTAGTCCATCCACAGTGCTGTGCACCCATCACCACTGTGCAGTCTGAAATGTCTTCCTCACCCACCCGCCACCTGTGAAGCATCCACTCCCTGTTTCTCCTCCCCACCCACCTCTGGCGATCACTAACCTGGTTTCTGTCTGTCTCTATGGATTTGCCTATTCTGGGTATTTCATATGAACTTATATGGCATCTGGCCTGTTGTTTCTGGCTTCTTTCATTTAGCATAGTACATCCACATTGTAGGATATGCCAGTTTTTTATTCCTTTTTATAGCCGAATAATGTTCCATTACACACACACACACACACACACACACACACACACACACACACACCCCACATATTTTATCATTCATCGATTGATGGGGCATGTAGGTTATTTCCACCTTTGGGCTGTTGTGAATAGTATAGCACATTGGCATACAAGTGTCTGTTGAGTCCTTATTTTCAATTTCTTTACATGTATATCTAGGAGTGGAGTTGCTATATCATGTGGTAATTCTGTTTAACTTTTTGAAGAATCAAAGAGCATTGCATTTTGCATGAAGAATGTATTGCTTGTGTGATTAGAAATTAATAAAAGTTTTAAAAATGGAAACAGAAAATTGTTCAAAACCTGAAACTGAGAAAGTAGAAAATTATTTAAAATTTGAAGTGAATTAAAAAGTATTTAGAAAATCAAAACAATCTATAAGCTAATCTCCAAGAGATAACTTACTGGTACTTTTGGACTATGTTCTTTCAGTCTTTTAATTTTTGTTAAAAAAATTTTAATACACGAATTTAATTCCCAAGTGTACTGAGATAAACATCAAGTTCTTTAATTTTGTCCTCAATCTTAATCCCCTCCCTTTGAGGGTTAAAATATTTTTCTGAATAATATTGTATTCTTTTTTCTGTGCTACAAACTATTTTTTCAAAACCTAACACCATTTAATACGAATAGGTCTGCAGATTACTTTATTTACTTAACACTGTTTATGGGTTGTTGTTCTAATCAGTTGATATAGATCTCTCCTTCATTTGGTTTAAGAGCTGTATGACACTCCATGGTGTTACTGTATTATAATTGTTTATATTTTCCACTATTAAGGGGCATTTTGATTCTTTAAGTAGTGGTTCTTAAACTTAGCATTCATTAGAATCACTTTGGGATTTTTCAAAATGAATGGCTGGGCCTTATCCCCCTGCCTCTCCCAAGTTTCTGATTCATAGATCTAGGGTAGGCCTGAGAATTTGCATTTATAACAAGACTTTTTATGTTGCTGTTGTCTGGGGACTTCACTTTGAGAACTATTGTTATGAAACATGGTGAGGCTGGTTGCTGTGAATGATTAGAGTTTGCTGAGGGTTTGAACAGGGTAAAAAATACAGCCTGCTTATGAGAGAAAATATATATAATAGTGAGTAAAAATAATTAGAATAAAGATCATAGGACACTGGTGCACTTGCATTCCGTTTTCTTTCTTTTAGAAAGCTTTTATTTCTGGTAAACTGTTTTTTACTCGGTACCCCCTATGGCAGGTTGGAGGACAGGGTCACCATTCGGCCAAATGAAGGTCCTGAAGGTGGACTGTCGAGCCGTGTGGACCAGCTTAGTGACATTCACACAGGTAAGCCCTGCTGCATGAGTCTTGTTACTTTCTGGAAGAGTGTTAACACCAACCTGCTTTATTTGGGCAGTGTGTAAGTAGCATTCCTTATCAGTTGTCTCAGTTGTTTGGAAGGTAGTAGGCATTGAGCACTGGACTCTGTAACAGGATTGTATGGCAACGTGGCAGTAAAATTTCTTGGCCAATTATTTTATTGAGTGTTCAAAAATGAAAAGAATTACTTGCTGAAACCAAGCCAGTGTACTAAGACAATAAGCAAGTCGTCTTCTTAAATAGGATTAGTTACAGGAAATATAATTTTTTATCCTATGGGATAGAATGTATAGGAACAAATTTATACTGGAACTAAATATGTGCCTAAACAGTGTATTTTTTTAGTGTGCAGTATTGCCTTGGATTTGTGTCTGTATTTTAGAACTTCCAATATCATGGAAGTATATAACAAGTTAAATTGACTTTCTGAAAATAAAACATTATATCCTGTTAAAGATTATTTATAGGGTAATTTTGCTTTTGTTTTCCTGATACACGTGGGGTTTTCTGCGAGAATTTGTGTTAAATACTATGCCTTGTCAATATCATTTAGAACTCTGTTTAAGTACGATATGAACTTGTCACGCAATCTCTTCTTTATACCATAGAACCTGGAATAGATGACTCTCAGCACTCTAAATATGATATAGAGAAGTCTCTTCTACCGGAACCATTTTTCCATAGAGTGGTTCAGTCTGAACAGTTGAACGTAGTCTCTCAAGTTCAGTCAATTCAGTGTTCACCAGAAGAATCTCTTCCACTTAGATCTCACTCTGATTCACCATCAAGAAATAAAAACAAGAACTCCTTGCTGATTGGACTTTCAACTGGCCTGTTTGATGCAAACAACCCAAAGGCAAGTATGGTCCTCAAGTGGAAATGTTATCCATTTGCTAGCATTTACTGTTGATTGTTTTTCTTTGATATACCATAATGTTTAGTTTTAATCTCTAAAGAACACAAACACATATCAAAACAAACAACAAAAAAAAACTTCCACCTTTTCTTTTGAGATACTAAAAAGAAATTGCTAATGAAAGTATAACCAGGATAGAGACGATTTCATTGGTTTCCTGTTCAGGATTTTTTTCCTGTAGGATCTACTATTATTTGAGCAAAAGATTTTCTCTTACACCCTTATGCACACTCTCTCTTTCCCATGGCCTAACCTGACTTCCATATTTAGTATAAGACTAAGCTTAAGCAGTATATCTTATCTGGATAGAAGTGCTAATTGCCTAATCTATTTGTAAACAGATTAGTAGATAGATATTCATATGCACTTTCTGGTAAAAGATTTTCAGACCTCTTACCTTTTCTCACTTGCTATTTTAAATGTATGTAATCAAATTTTTCTTATTAAAAGATAGAATATGCCAGGTGCAGTGGCTCATGCCTGTAATCCCAGCACTTTGGGAAACAGAGATGAGAGAATTGCCTGATCCCTGGAGTTGGAGACCAGCCTCGGCAACTTGGTGAGACCTCATCTCTACAATAAGTCAAAAAATTAGCTGGGCGTGGTGGTGTGCACCTGTGGTTCCAGCTACTTGGAAGGCTACGGCAGAAGGATCACCTGAGCTCAGCAGGTTGAGGCAGTGGTGGACATGAGCATGCCACTGCACTCTAGCCTGGGCAACAGAGTGAGGCTCTGAGTCAAAAAATTAAATAAATAAATAAATAGAACGCCTATCTGCAGAAAATTTGGAACTGCAAGTGAAAATTTAAAAATCATATGTCAATTCATATATATAATTGTGAATATATTTAATTTTACCAAAACAGGATATTATGTATACTTTTTATATTCCTTTTCTAGTTATTATAATATTCTTACAAATAACATTATTGTAGTATTGTTATGAAAATAGCACTCTATCTGAATATATTGTCAGATATTCTCTTTATCACCATTATATACTGTTTTTAATGATCACGTATTCTACTGGGCTGCTTATCATAATTTTTTCACAAATCTGCTTTTATTGTCAGGCTTTAGGTTTTAATTTTTGTTATTGTAACCACCTACACCTCTAACTCTGTATACAGTCACAATTACTTCCATAAAGTAAATTTCTCTAATATAAGTCACAAAGTTATATTGTATATTGCCTGATTTCCTTGTAAGAAACAGTTAATGCTGCTGTCAGCAGTGTGGGAGAGCGTAACCATTTCTCCGCGCCCTAAGTGGCACCCACTACTGGTCATTTACTTAAACATCTATTTAATCAATGAGTAACAAATCAGCAGATTTGTTCCAGTTTGTACTTCTGTGTTTATCAGTGAAGCTGGACATTTTTCTTTTGTTTGAGCTTGTATATAAATGAATTGCCTGAATTATTTAGTCCTTGACTATTTTTTAAATATATCATTTTGATTTTCAATTTAATTTTCCCATTGGTTTTAGTTTTATTTTGCGGAGTATTATCTCATGCTTATCTTAAGCTTAGAGATTATTAAATTTACTCATTTGACTAATAACAGTTAGATTTTAGAAGATGCAAATCACCAAAACAAATGTGTGATCTTCAGAGTTAGAGACAGAGACGTATTGTGGGACAAGGACTATCATATAATTCATGCTGTTTGTTTTGTATCACTGTCTTTAGTTCGGATCTTTCAAATAGCTTATTGCTGTCCATGAAACTAGTATCCTTTGCATAATATAGTTGATGATTTGGTTTCCTTTCATGACCTTGGACCACATTGGTCCTATGGAAGTATTTATTCCGGAAGTAAGCGTGGCACATTGTAAGCAGCTGTGCAGACTTCAGCTAGAGGACTGTGAGGGAAAAGGCAGTGGAAAACCAGAAAATCAAAGCAATCTGTAACCATCCCAGAAAAGGACCAAGGGCCATCCCTGCCTGCCCTATAAATCAAGAGTTCATCACTGAGACAAAATAGTAGTCAGTATTCATAATAGTGTCCTTGAATCATGAAGGAAAATCAAAATTATAAAAATATATATAGTCTATATACTAAGATGGGATAACTTAACCTCTTATAAACATTTTAAAAACTCATTTTAAAAATGTTGAGTTATATTACTTGTGGGGATTTTTGTATTAAAGGAAATCTTCCTTGTATCTTGGATCCCAGCCCCTTCCACCTTCTCAAGGAACTTGCTCTGTCACTCTTGCTGCTCTAACCTGTGTCGTCTTCCTCTTTGGAGGGTCCTTTCCCCAGCACGTATGTTCCAGTAAATTGCACCATAAATAGCAAACGTCCCTTGACGTGTATTCTCCAGCTGCCGCCCTTTCTCTGTCTCTTGACAGCCATCCTGAACACATTGCAGACTCCTTGCAGCCACTCCCCAGCACGTCCCGTGTGGCTTTCGAGAGGCTCTCCACTGAGGCTGCTCTTGTCCAGGTGGTCAGACACAGCACGGTGCCAGATTCCCTGCACCCTTTTCTCTCTCACTTCTTGACTTTTATTCTTTCAACAGAGTTAATGCGGACCTTAACTTTATAACTCACTTTATCTGTGGGCTTCCTTTAGAGTGTACTTTCCTAGTTTTTCTCTGAACACATTAGTTACCCTTCAGTCTCCTTTCCTGGTGGCCCCAACCCTAACAGATCTGTTGAAGAGAGCGTGTCTTCTTGTATTGCTGAGTGAGTATACTATAAATGTCAAATAGTCAAGTTGGCTTACAGTGTTGTTCAAGTCTTCCGAAGCTTTACTGATTTTTTTTTATCTACGTGAACTATTCATTGCTAAGAGATTGAGATTTTTTTTTCCTCTTATTTTTTATTTTAAAGATGTGGGATACAATTCAGGGTTAGGTACGTAAGTGGTCATTGTACAGGTAAAATGTAGGTACCCTTATTGATGTTATGTGCCCCCCCAAGTGTCCCACTACTTCCAATCTCTTTCTTACAGTATTATGATGAATGTTCAGGGTTCGCTTATGTGGTACGCAGATCTTTGTTTTGTGATAAATCACTGAGTATTATATAGACTCTAATTCCATCCAAGTTGCTGTGAAGTTCGTAATTTTGTTTTTCTTTAAGGCTGCATAATATTCCATCATGTAAATATATATTTTCTCTATCCAGTCCACTTTCAGTGGGCAGCACGGTTGGTTCCATGTTTTTGCTGATGTGAATAATGCTGCAGTAAACATGTGTGTGCAGGTATCTTTTTTATAGAGTGATTTCAGTTCTTCCAGGTATATTCCCAGGAGGGGGATTGCTGGGTCATACAGAAGGTCGATTTTTAGATCTTTTAGAAATTGCCACAGTGTTTTCCAAGAGGTTATACTAATTTACAATCCCACCAACAGTGTAGAAGAGTTCCCTTTTCCCCATATCCTCTCCAGCCTCTGTTGTTTTTTGAGTTATTGATAATGGTCATCCTGACTGGCATTAGGTGGGAGATTGAGATTTTTAACTATACCTGTATGGATAACTATTTCTCTTTGTGGTTGTGTCAGTCTTTCAGTTTTCATTCCATGTAGTTTGAAGCTTTCTTACTGGGTGAATAAAAATGTAGTATTGTTATATCTTCTGGATGAATTGATTTGTTTACTATTATGAAGTATCTTTCTTGTTTGATAGTCACTCAGTATTCTCACTGATTTTCCTTCTACGTGTATATCACTTACTGAAAAGGAGTGTTGTGATTTCCACTCAGTTGAATTTAAATGACGAATCATGATGTCTTATTGATGAATTGACCCTTTTATCATTGTGAAAGAATCTTTTTATCACTGGTCATATCACTTTGTCTGAAACCTGTTTTGTCTGGTTTGAATGTAACCATTCCAGTTTTTTATGCTTTGTGTTTGTATGGTATATATGCATTTTTTTTACTACTTTTAACCAAGCATTTTATATTTAAAGCGAATTTCATGTAGTTAGTATATAGTCAAGTCTTATATTTTAACCAACCTGACAATCTCTTTTAATTAGTTAGGTGATTTACATTTAATATAATTATTAATATGACATCATCCATATGATTGGGTTTAAGTCTATCATTTTTCTGTTTTATGCTTGTCTGATTTTTGTTGTTGTTCCTTTTTTACTCTCTCCTTTCCTTTGGATTGAGTATTTTTAGTATTTATTTTATCTCTAGTATTTGCTTATAAGGTGAACTTCTTTTTCAAAAAATATTTAGTGGTCATTCTCAGTTTTCAAGATACATCTTTCGCTTGTCATAGTCTGCCTTCAATAATATTATACCACTTCACATTATATCATGAGGTCCTTACAACCATATACAGTCTTGCAACACAATGATGTTTTGGTAAACCACAGACCCCTGTACTATTGTGGTCCCAATTATAATGGAACTGAAAAATTCCTATTGCCTAGTGACATCTGAACATCATATTTTTTTCCCAAGCCAAACTGCATCCAGCTTTATTAAAGATACTTTTCATAAACAATCATGGTATTTCAGGCAGGACATGGGCAGACAATCTTTAACAGTATACAACAACTTTCAAACTCCCTTCTTTAATGGACTACCAAATCAGAAAGCCACTATAAAAACCCAATGAAGTCTTCATTTGATGCTCTGAACAGGGAAGAAGTTTAGAGTGAGGGTTGACATTTCACATTTAGCATGCTGTTTGACAACTTTTCACAGGCCAACCCTGACTTTCAGGAAATGAAATGAAAATGGCAGAATTTGTCTGAAGATCCACAATCTATAAACGAAAACTGCTGTTCTATGAGGGGTGCCATCTCAGCGGCATCACTGACATACTGGTAACCAATTATTGGAGGTCAGGTCCCAACAGATGTCTGGGTTTAAGGGAGTTAAGTCTATGGTGAAGGCAGAAAGGGAGAAGAGGGCATAAAAAATGAATGTTTTTCCACACCACAAGGTGTTTGTACCAAGGTGGTTGTGTGTGTCAACATCGGGGAATCCCTCCTCCTGGAAGCCAAGAGGAAGTCTCTTAAAACTAGAAGGGAAAGGTATTTTCCCCACATCACTTCAGCTTTGGAGACATTCTATTAGTGATATATGCCCCTTTCCTCAAAAACAGCAATGAAGTGTTCTGTGTGCTAACAACATAGCTTAAAAAACAAAAAGCAAAAACAAAATTCTGCATTTTTATAAAACTTGATAAAAAATAGTATTTTAAACTGTACAGTCACCAGTACACAGTTATCAAAAATGCACACACTTCACTTGGCATCTCCAGCACCTTCAGCTTTCTGTGCCTGGTCCGTTTTGGCATCTCCATTTTCTGCAGGGTTATTCCCCTCCTTGCCAGCATCGACTTTTCCCTTTTTCCCTTTGGGAACCTTCTCTCCCTTCTTAGCTGGGGCCTTCTTAGGCTGGGGCTCTGGCTTTGGAGGAGCAGGTTTAGCAGACAACCTTGCAGGTCTTCTCTGGGGTTCATCCTTCACCTTGGCTTTGTCTCCTTTAGCCTCCCCTTCAGCCTTTCTCTTGGGCATGGTGGTGATGGCAGCGGAACTGAGGCGCTGGACGTGGGGATGGAGTGGCGCGCGGGCTTTGGTCGGTCCGGGGTCGTTCTTGCCTCTTCTTCTTCACACTGCTCCTGAACGTCATATTGTAATGCATGACTCAAGTGTTTGCTGGTGTAAACAACCCACTAAGTGCCAGCCGTATAAAAGTCTAGCACATGCAATTTTATATGTTCATAATAATTGATAATGGTGATAAAGGACCATGTTACTAGTTTATTATACTTTATTGTGCTATTAATTTTTTTGAGGCAAGGAAAGAAAAGATTTATTTAAAAAGAGATCACTTCCTACATGTGTGGCCTTCTGGGGTGCGAGCCAATGCCACATAGAAGATGCAAAGAATTGTACAGAAGTTAGATTAAAACATACAGTTTATTTAAAAGTAAATTCAAGAAAGAAAAGGGAGAGAGAAGATTCACCTCCCCAAGGTAGGGGAGGGGGCCAAAGCCAGGAAGCATGACGATAGCCGTAGCTCAAAGAACACATGACCACACCAGAGTCTAGCAAGGCAATCGCCTTAATTATTATTTTAGAGTATACTCTTTCTACTTATAAAAATATAGTTAACTGTAAAATGGCCTCAGGCGGTTCCCTCAGGTGGTGTTCCAGAAGAAAGCGTTGCTGTCCTAGGAAATGACAGCTCCATGCGTGGCATCATCCTTGAAGACTTTACAAAGGGACAAGATGCAGAGGTGGAGCACAGTGGGATCAGTGATCCTGTGTAGGCCTATGTGTATGCGTGTATCTCTGTTTTTCACAAAAATGTTTAAAAAGTAAGAAATTAAAATGAATAAACTTTAAGATACAAAAAAGCTTATAGAATAAGGACACAAAGAAAGAAAATAGGTTTGTACAGCTATACAGTGTGTTTGTGTTTTAAGCTAAGTGTGGCCAGGCATGGAGGCTTACGCCTTCAATCCCAGCACTCTGGGAGGCTGAGGTGAGAGGATTGCTTGAGCCCAGGAGTTTGAGATCAGCCTGGGCCACATAGTGAGACCTGGTCTCTGCAAAAGTTTTAAAAATTAGCTGGGCATGGTGGTGGCACATTCCTGTAGTCCCAGCTCCTTGGGAGGCTGAGATGGAAGGATCACCTGAGCCCAAGAGGTCAAGGCTGCGGTGAGTCATGATTGTGCCACTGGACTCCAGCCTAACTGACAGAGTGAGACCCCAACTCAAAACAAACAAACAAAAAACACCCCAAAACTGCATTTGTTATTTTATAAAGGGAAATCATCAGTATATTTTTTCTGGTCACTTTTTTTAAGAGTAACATTTTCGGGATTCGATTAATTTATAATCCCATGAAACTTGGAGGCAGCTAAAACAGAGAAGTACCTCCTAGCCCCACTTCATTCGCAGCCGATAAAGAAGATGGCGTAAGAGTCCATCAGATCAAGATCATAATGCCTGCTGATAAAGCTCTCCTGGAAAACGTGGCTAGAGTTAGCCCGAAATCATGCCTCTCAGTATTCTTCTCCAGAGACTAGTCCTTGGGACAACCTTGGAGTCTACAGAGCAGAACCCGTGGTCGGAACTTTGTACCCCTCCAGCTCCAGCGGCAGGGAGACAGAGTCAGACCCGTCTGGCTCCGCAGGCCCAACCTGTGGGTCCTGCGACAGGGCGGGAGGGGGCGGGAGACACCGGGCAGGTCCGCGGAGCAGGTCCGCGGAGCAGACAGGCACGCGCCCTCCTGTCTGGGCCTTCTCGCGAGTTTTCCTTCCATGCCTCCTCCAGTTGCGGGGGGCAGTGAACAAGGGATGGAGAGAGGCCGGTGTGTTCCGCTGCCACTCTTCCCTGCGGGGGGCGGGGGGGGGCGATCTCCTCTAGGAAAGCTCAGAATTTTTTTTCTTGTTTTAGCAAATGCAGCGTGGAAAGAGGTTAGCGTGCATTCACAAGCAGCACATGAGCCTTAGCTGACTTCTTTCAGTTTGTTGAAATGCCTATTCTTAGGTCAAGTCTGTAGTTTTTGCCTTTAGTGAATGGTCATAATTTTTAATTAATGTTTTAGTCCATTTTAGCCTGATTTATGTGTTGGAGTAAGCAAATCGTTTTAGAGGACATTATGAGAGAGCAACGTTATAGTTTAATTGCACTAAACAGAGGCTAAACAGTGTATTTTAGTTAGCAACTTTTGTAGAGATGAGGTCTTTTGCTAACTAAGGCACATTGTTTAGCCTCTGTTTAGTGCAATTAAATTATAACATTGAGATGGTTTTACTAGGGCTAGCTAAAATGTATCTCAGCATTCTTTTGTGTAGTCCCTCAAATTTAAGTATATGACGTAGCAGTGCTGTTGATTTTTATTGACAGGGAAACCATTGCTGGGACATATGGCTAATTTATAATATACATGGTTCAGACACTTAAAATAATAAACAAGTAAAGTGTAAATTCTGTTGACAGTAGGAAATTTAAAAGAAATACTTTCAGTACCATTATTAAGTGCTTTAACAAGCAGTGTATTTTTACCAACTTCACCAACTTGTAGTTCCTAATGATTTTATCCCTTGAGTGCCATACTGTATAAATTATGTTCAAGTAATGGAAATCTTTTTTAACTATTCTCAAGAACATATTATACCATAATTGGCCAAGTGCATAAATTTTCATTAATATATGAACATTGTGTTTTCCTCGTGGTCTCCCATCTGGTGCAGGGTTCTTACCAGTGCCGTGGTCGTCATATTCCAGATCTCATGGACTCCTGTAGGGCCAGCCCACCCAGGGAGCTGTGTGTGTGCTTGTTTGTTTCACAGCACTGTCCACCCCTCACATTCTGCTGCTGAAAGGTGGACAGAGACCATTCCTCTTCTCCCTGGTCTTATCCAGGACGAATTTCAGATTTTCAGCACCTCAGCTGTGCATTGTTTTTTCTCAGCTCAGTTGGCTGAGTGCCTTCTTCCTGCTGTTATGAATGATTCAGTGCTGACATCAGTGTGCTTGTCCCTACAGCCTCTGATCTACTGAGAAAGCTCTGCCCACAGTCCCAAACTTGGGGCAGCATGTTGGACTTGGCTCTGTGCTGATTGGAGGCCCCTGCCCTGCCCGGTGTTGGCTAGCCAGCATCTCCTATAATTAAGTGGTCCAACGGTGCTCATACGCATAGACCAATATGCACTTGGGCAAGACTGGGTGGCAGAGCTGACTGAGAAAGTGAGAGGAACACTAGAGGCATCAGGAGACAGGGACTCCTGGGTCATGATGGAGAGAGTTTCTACACTGCCTGCTTCCTGACAGATTTTCAGTACCCTATGCATCACCTAAATAAACACCTCTCCCACTTTTTATCAGTGATATGAGGAAAATCCTATGTATCAAACCATAAGCGTAACTCACAAGTTTTGTTTCCTCTAGAACATACTGAGCTGAAATTCAAGCAAATTAGGTCCTCACCTTATATAAGTCACCTTTGAACCCTTTAGCTCTAAACATACATACATACATATGGATATAGATATAGATATATAGATATATATAAATAGACACACACATATATATCAAAAGTTTTAATAGCTCTAATTTTTTCTCATTTTAATTTTTAACTTCTTGTGCTCCTAACGAGAAATCTGTTGACTTTTTTAGATGCTGAGGACATGTTCACTTCCAGACCTCTCAAAGCTGTTCAGAACCCTGATGGATGTACCCACTGTAGGAGATGTTCACCAAGACAATCTCGAGATCGATGACATTGAAGATGAGCCCATTAAAGAAGGCCCTTCGGATTCAGAAGACATGTAAGCACAATGTCATTGGTGAATACTGGCATTAACAGAGTTTCTGCATCTATGTTTTAAAGAGGATAACATACTAGACGGTTTTTTCTTTAAATTATTAACCTCTGCATTTATGCCTTCTTTTTTTTTTTTTTTTTAAGAGATGGGTCTTGCTCTGTTGCCCAGGCTGGAGTGCAGAAATCATAACTCACTGCAGCTTTGAACGCCTATGCTCAAGCAGTCCTCTTGCCTCAGCCTCAAGGTAGCTAAGACTACAGGTGTGAACCACCATTTTTTGTTTTTTTGTGGAGATTGTGTCTCACTATGTTTTCCATTTTGGTCTCAAACTCCTGACCTCAAATGATCCTCCTGCCTCAGCCTCGCAAAGCACTAGACAACAGTAAAAATGATCTAGCCCAGGGAATGGCAGCTCATACCTATAATCCCAGCACTTCAATAGGCTGAGGCAGGAGGGTTGCTTGTGCCCAGGATTTTGAGACCAGCCTGGGCAGCATAGATTCTGTCTCTGTGTTTATTTAAAAAGAAAAAATTATCTGTAGCTAACTTTCTGCTACTCCTTTACATTTTGCAACTTATTTAAGATACAGTCATGCAAATGTTGATAAACTTTATCAACCTCTTAATACCAGTTACTTAATCTCACCTGAGGCATATAAGAAAATGGTTTCCAGTTGTGTCCACTACCTCATTCACCACTGAGTATCTGGCACCCTGGCTTGTACATAGCAGTTGTTTGATAAACATTGGTTAAATTAATTGATGTTATCAGGATAATGACTGTTTACTGGTGAAGCACCACATGATACAAGGATTGCAGTGGGAAATTACGCTGTCATTAATATACCTATGTACTGCATGATGACATTTTGGTCAACAGTGGACCACATATGTGATGGTGGTCACATGAGATTATAATGGAGCTGAAAAATTCCTCTCCTAGGGAAGTTGTAGCCATCATAAAGTCAGACATGTGACTCACACGTTTGTGGTGACGCTGGTGTAAAGAAACCCACTGCACTGCCAGTCATATCAAAGTAGAGCACAAACAATTATGGACAGTACATAATACTTGATAGTGCTAATAAACTGTCATGTCCCTGTTTGTGTAGTCACTATACTATACTTTCTGATTATTATTTTAGACAGTACTCCTACTTTAAAAAAAAAGTTAGCCAGAGAGCAGCCTCAAGCAGGTCTTTCATGAGATAGTCCAGAAGAAGGCATTGTTATCACAGGAGATGACGGCTCCATATGTGTCATCGCCACTGAAGACCTTCCAGTGGGATAACACATGGAGGTAGAAGATAGTGACATTGATCATCTTGGCCTGTAGGCCTAGGCTAACGTGTGTGCTTGTGTCTCAGTTTCCTTTTTTTTTGAGTTGGAGTGTCACTCTGTTGCCCAGACTGGAGTGCAATGGCCGCTCCCAGCCACTGCAGCCTCGACCTACTGGGCTCTGGCGATCCTTCCGCCTCAGCCTTCCGAGTAGCCAGAATTACAGGCACGCGCTACCATGCCTGGCTGATTTTTTGATTTATTGTAGAGATGAGGTCTCGCCAAGTTGCCCAGGCGGGTCTCGAACCCGCGGGCTCAGGCAATCCACTCACCTCAGCCTCCCAAGGCGCTGGATTATAGACTGAGCCACCGAGCCCAGTGTGTCTTAGTTTCTAGCAAGAAATTTGAGAAGTAAAAAATAAAATTAAAAAATTAAATAGAAAAGGGAATAAAGAAATTGAAAATGTACTGCTATACAATGTATTTGTGCCTTAAGCGTTATTGCTAAAGAATAAAAAAAGTTTTTAAATATTGAAAAGTTTAAAAAGTAAAAAATTACAATATGACAAGGTTCATGTGTTATTGAAGAAAGAAAACTATGTTCTTAGAAATGTAGAGTACCAAAGTGTCCAGTGTTCATCAGTCTAAAGTAGTGCACAGAGATGTCCAAGCCTCCCCACTCACTCCCTGATCACCTCCAGTGTTTGTACGTCTGCATTCGTGCACGGTGATATCTGAGGGCTTCCCACCCACTCGCTGACTCAACCAGACAGCATCCCTCCTGCACGCTTTGCTCACACCGAGTGCCCATGACCGATGCCCACTTTTTCTCCTCTGTACTGTATTTTTCCTGCAGATTTGCCACATTTCTGTGTGTTTCGATGCAGAGATACTTCCCATTGTGTTACAGTTGCCCACAGCACTCAGTTCAGTCACATGCAGTACAGGTGTGTATCCCAGGAGACCAGCCTAGGCGCCTCACAGGTACACTGTCTAGGTGCATGTACATCACTCTATGATGTTCATACAACAGTGAAATCACTTGACAACAACACATTGCTCAAATGTCCTATCATTAAGTGACACATGACTGTGCTCTACAATTCCCAGGAAAAGGAGAAACTCCACGTCCACCTCTGCCATGTGTGATGGCAAGACCACGGCAAGGGGGTCAGCAGGTTGACGAGGATGTGTGTGTGTGTGTGCGTGCATGCAGGTGCACATGTGTGTCCTGCATGTTATTTGACTGCTGTCACAAAATTCCTTTCTTTGTGATTCATGAGGAATCTGGAGTTCAGGAGGGAGTTTAGCAGCAGCACCTCTGAGGGCTGTGGGCAGTGACAGCCCTTCAGGTGATAGTCCTCCCTGACCTTCAGCACTGGTCAGCCATCTGGCCCTCAACAAGTGAAATCAGAGTATTCTATAATGAAATGTTTGAGAAGGCACAGTACATTCAAATCACCTGGAGAAGAAGTTATAAAATGTTAGAATTCGGCAGGGCGCGGTGACCCATGCCTGTAATTCCAGCACTTTGGGAGACTGAGGCAAGAGGATTACCTGAGCCCAGGGGTTTGAGACCAGCCTGGGCAACTTGGCAAGGCTTCGTTTCTACTCGTAAATCAAAAAATTAGCCAGGCGTGGTTGCACGCACCTGTGGTTCCAGCTACTTGAAAGACTGAGGCAGAAGGATCACCTGAGTCCAGCAGGTCGAGGCGGCAGTGGCCATGAGTGTGCCACTGCACTCTAGTCTGGATAACAATGAGACTCCAGCTCAAAAAAAAAAGTGAGGATTTTTGTGATTTATTTGTAATTTTGTTTTAACTTAAGTTTCTTCTTTTAACTTCTGCCTTTTAATAGAAAAAACTTGTATTTTGATCTGATTGAAAGTATATGAGTCTCACAATTTTCCTCTATAATGAATTAGTCAGGACCATGCAACTGGTATATTTATTTTCCATTTTTTTGTTTTTGTTTTTCTTTTTTAAAAAACATTATTTGTTTATTTATTCATAAAGATGTGGTGTACAATTCAGGATTAGGTTGTTTTTGTTTTTCTTAAGTCTTGCCTTTTGTTTCCTAAATTTCTTATGACATTTCTTTAAAAATATTGCCTGTTTAAAATTTTTGGTAGCATTTGCTAATGACTTCAAAATTTGAAAGAAAAGTTACCTTTATATCTTTATTTTTTCTACTTGACTGCGGTCATTAATCACTTTAATTTTGTTTTTATTAACCCTGTCAAAGTACACAACAAACAACATTCAGCATCTATTTTTTTCTGGAGACAGAGTTTCACTTTGAAGATTCAAAATCTTTATTATTGACAAAGTGCTAAGGAACCGTTTCTTTCCCAGAATTTTTATAAAATCATTCTTTTTTTTTTTTTTTTTTTTGAGTTGGAGTCTCACTCTGTTGCCCAGACTGGAGTGCAGTGGCCACTCCTGGCCATCGCAGCCTCGACCTGCTGGGCTCCGGCAATCCTTCCGCCTCAGCCTTCCGAGTAGCCGGAATTACAGGCATGCGCTACCACGCCCGGCTGATTTTTTTATTTATTTTAGAGATGAGGTCTCGCTGCCCAGGCGGGTCTCGAACCCGCGGGCTCAGGCAATCCACTCACCTCAGCCTCCCAAAGGCGCGGGATTACAGGCTGAGCCACCCAGCCCGGCTATCATTCATTTTTAATCTGAGTGAACCGAAGCTTATTCGTAGCTTGGTTTCTTTTAATTACTAGTTGATAACAGAATTTTGTTTTAAAATTTAAGTTTGAAGTCTTTAGTATTCATAGAAAATGTGACAAGGAAGTTACTTTTAAAATATGTTACTCCATGCTTATATAGGGAAATTTTATTTGATGTTTGTCTTTGGAAAATATTTTTGGTCCAAACTTTATTCGAGGTGTTAAAATAAGAAAACCAACTAAAAAGTGGACTCAGGGCCAGAGTTGTAAGTACCTGAAGTTTTCCGAGTGTTCATTTTGTAAAAGATCTTGATCTTCGGATACTTTTCTTACAGTGGCGGGCTTAGCAGCCTGGCCTCCTCCTGCACATCTGCAGAGGGCACTTGTTCCTGCAGACGAACCACTAGGAGACGTCACCCACAGCTCCGTGTTTAGTCTTGTGCTCCTGGTGAGAGAGGGCGTGCCTCAGTCCGGCTTGTGGAGCTGGTGCTGCCGGAGGAACGACCTGAGAAGGGACACACTCTCTCTCTGACTCCGATGAGTCGCTTGCTTTTCCATACCTGCTGCAAAGCCACATTGTCGGCATTGGTGCACATAAGTACGGAGTGAGCATGCTTGCACATAAACAGATTGTTTGCTTTTTCTGTTATTGGAAATTTTATTGAGTCTGTTTATATTTCATTTAAATACTGTTTATATTTTAGTTCTTTAGTAAATGTTTGTTTGATTTGAGTCTAAACTTTTAGAAGGCCTAATCAGCTCACATGTCCTGCTGAGCATTGCTTTCCTGGTAGATGAAATCCTGAATGAGGGCACATAATCTCTTTCGGAAGACTTCAGACACCTGCAGCCTCTGTTAACTCTAACTCCTGTCTACAAATTTTTCCTCTGCCTGCCCCTTAGGAGAAAGGTACAGACCATGAGAGGAAAAGTCCATGAGTCCATGTCCTTGTTTTGTATAAACTAAGTGGTCAAAGAACAAGCCTCCTTCCTCTGTCTGCCACTGATTGGCTGCATGGCCCTGAGCAGGTCATTAAACACTGTGGTTCATGGATTTCTTGCCTCTAAAGTAAATGTTGTGTGGATAAAACTTAAATACTAGGATAAAACTGCTGAATAAACTAAAGTACTACATGAATGTAAGGTATCATTTATATAAATCAGTTCATTCCAGCATTTGTAATCCCGTGAAAAGAGAATTAATCTTCTGACCAATAGTTTGGCAACAAGATTCTCCAGTGAAGATTATAATGGTTAGTATAGTCTTATTACACAGGAAATTCTACTTATTATATATTTGGGAACATTTTCAAGTATAAGCATCTACAGATAAGTTTTCTGGTGACCATTTTGCTCATTGGATCATACTGATACACTGAACATACAATTCTCCAAGTACTGTTACTTCTAAAAGTTCAAATGCCCAGTGGGCACTTAGGTGGAAAGCCTTTTGTACAGTGTACAACCGTTGTATACCACACAGAGATTTTGAAAATTTCCAACTACATGAAAGAAAAACATTCGAGTATTAAGTATTTGTTTTAGAAAGTACATGAAAAACCCCTGTAATCTCATCTCTTAAAAACGCTGTTTCATCCGGGCTCGGTGGCTCAGCCTGTAATCCCGTGCCTTGGGAGGCTGAGGTGAGTGGATTGTCTAAGCCCGTGGGTTGGAGACCCGCCTGGGTAACTTGGTGAGACCTCATTTCTACAATAAATCAAAAAAAATTAGCCGGGCGGTAGTGCGCACCTGTAATTCCGGCTGCTTGGAAGGCTGAGGCGGAAGGATCGCCGGAACCCAGCAGGTTGAGGCTGCGGTGGCCAGGAGTGGCCACTGCACTCCAGTCTGGGCGACAGAGTGAGACTCCAACTCAAAAACAAAAACAAAAAAAACGCTGTTTCAAAAATGTGAGTAATGAATGATATTGATAGTTATGTGATTCTCTTTGGCAAATCAGCACCATTTTAACCAAGTTGCCTCTTGGCTGATACATTGTAGAATATGTGTTTTGTACTGTGGTTATCAGTGGTATTCGTCATCAGTGTCTTTGTGAAAATCAACATGGGATTCTTTCAGGTTTGTCTTCTATTAGTACGCATATTTATCTATTTTCTTTTTTAATTTTTGTTTTAAAGATGTGGGGTACAGTTCAGGGTTAGGTATACATATGGTCACTGCACAGGTAACGTTTGGGCCTTGCTGTGGTCCCCACTTCATCTGGCTTGAGATCAGGCACCCTTATGGATGAAGTGAAGTGTCCCACCCCCGCAGTTTCCCGCTACTACCAATCTCTTTCTTGCAGTATTATGATAACTGTTCAGGGTTCGCTTATGAGTGAGATCACATGGTGCTCAGTTCTTTGATTCTGTGATAGATCACTGAGTATGCTAGACTCTAAGTCCATCCAAGTTCTGTTTGATTTTTTTAAAGTGCTCTATAAAATACTTCCCTCATGTTGGAGTTACTATGTGTATTAAGACTAAATATAATTAAGGTTTGTGTATATATATACATACACATATGTTAATAAAGATAGCAAATTGCTTAAGAGATATGTGAATTAGTGTCAAATTCTAAAGTTCATGTTCTTATTTAGATGTCATATTTCTTTTTTTCTTTTTTTAACTAATTTTTTTTAACTTTAAAGATATGGGGTACAATGCAGGGTCAGGTATACAAACGCTCATTATGCAGGCTCCCTTGTGGATGAGGTGTGCCCCCTTCCCCAGGCAGATTTCCCACGACTGCCAATCCCGCTTCCCCATCTCCCTCCCTGCAGTTTCCCGCTACTACCAATTGCTTTCTTAGGTACCACAATAGTTGTTCAAGGTTAGGGGTGAGAATGCGTGATAATCGTTTCTTTGTTTCTGTGAAAGACCTCTCAGTATAGTCTGTAAGTCCGTCCAGGTTGCCGTGGCGTTCAGGATTTTGTTCTTCCTTATGGCTACGTAAGATTCCATCGTGTATATGTACCACATTTTTTAAATCCAGTCCTATCTATTTATTTCCATTAGTCCTTTCAAGCAGAAGGCAGGCCCTGTGTGTTGAGACGAAGGCACATTTCAGAGTAAGGTAAAGGTTGGGGGATGATCAGCTGCACTGACTGCACGTTCTAAATTCCAGTGTGTTTGAAGAGCCAGACCCAGACTTGCGAGAGCTCCAGGCCTCGATGGAGCAGTTGCTGAGGGCGCAGCCTGGGGAGGACAGCGAGGAGGAGGCGGAGGCGGAGGCGGCCCTGGGGAGCAGCGGCGCGGGGCTGGCCGCGGGCGTGGAGCCGGACGACAGCCCCGGCAGCGAGAGCGCCCTGGACGAGGAATGGCGCTCGGGTGCGTGTCCGCCAGGGCCTGGGTCTCCTCGGCGTGTTGCGCGCGTGGGCGCCCTGGGCCTTCCTGACGGCGGAGGCGAGCCAGCGTCGTCCACGCGGAACGACACGGAGGCCTGCCGCGGGTCTCTGCCCTTCTCTGTTCTTTTTCTTTCCACGCGATGTGCTTCCTTCCTTTTCCTTCCCTTTAAGTTTTCCATGTACTCCCTGTTAAATTATGGAAATGCTTTTTTGAAGCATTTGGTTTTTTCATCTTTTCTCCATTTCTAACTTATTTTTTCAACATCATAGAGGTAACTTGAGTTTTCGTAGCACTCTGTGTTTTAAAAAGAGGTGCCATGGATCATGTTTAATCAGCAGGGCTGATTCTGAAAGCAGTTTTAAAATCTTGTCACTCTTTTTTTACGTTTGAAAACTATTCTGTGTGCATAGCATGACCCCTAAGATGTGAAGAAGATGTGTGTATCATGCATCTTTGGGAACAAGAGCTCATGAGGAAAGGAAAGATCCTTCCCGTGTTATGTATCTTGAGCTTGTATGAGATGGCATACTTGGGGCGTGTTTCACACCCTCTGTCGCAGTGGTGTTTTAGGTCGCCTGCTCATGCGTGCCCTTCTGTGTTAGGGGCCATGGTTGTTATCCACCTTCTAAAATAGTAGTTAGGGTTAGTTGCTTCAAAGCAGAACACAGAAGTACCCTTGTCTTTTCTTTATTAAATAACATCTCTAGGGATGTTTTTATTCCAACTTGATTTCCTGGTTATGTGTATAAAAGATTCCCAAAGTAACAATCTTGTTAAGACGTATTGAACATATTTTGTTCACCTGCATAAATGGCAGGTATTATAGTAAGAAAAACTGTTTTTATTGAAACTAAAAATAGTCTGGGTCAGTGATATTATTCATTTGTCATAGGATTTTAGTTTATTAGGGTAAGATTTTATTCAGTCTTATTTTTCAATCATAAAATATCTTTTTAAGAACTAATTTTGTTTTTCAGATAACAGTGATGGTGAAACTGCCAGCGAATGTGAATATGACAGTGTCTTTAACCACTTAGAGGAGCTGAGACTTCATCTGGAACAGGAAATGGGTTTTGAAAAGTTCTTTGAGATTTATGAGAAAATAAAGGTAAGTGAAATGTCAATTAAAACATTACTTTTAAAATGTACTTTGAATACCTGAGAAATGTTAATAAAAAGAGAAGTCTAAGACCAGGCACTATGGCTCAAGCATGAAATCTCAGCACTTTGGGAAACCGAGGTGAGAGGATTGCCTGAGCTCAGGGGTTCGAGACCAACTTGGGCAACTTGATGAGACCTCATCTCTACAATAAATCAAAAAATCAAAAAATAAGCTGGGCATGGTAGTGCACGCCTGTAGTTCTAGCTACTTGGAAGGCCAAGGCAGAAGGATTACCTGAGCCCAGCAGGTTGACGCTGTGGAGACCGTGAGCAGGCCCCTGCCCTCCGACCTCGGGGACAGAGTAAGACTCCAACTAAAAAAAAAAAAGTGAAGTCTGTAATTAGAAAAAATTGGTCAGATATTAATTTATTTTGGAAATTTGATATAGGCTATTCATGAAGATGAAGATGAAAATATTGAAATTTGTTCAAAAGTAGTTCAGAATATTTTGGGAAACGAACATCAGCATCTTTATGCCAAGATTCTTCATTTAGTCATGGCAGACGGAGCCTACCAAGAAGGTAAGATTTCCTCCCATGTCTTTGTCACTTTCAGTGAGTGTGAGAAAACATGATGACAGATGCAAGTGCTTGAGCTTTCCTCACACCCATGTTGGCACTTCTGCACTGGGCTGTGCTACTCTTCAGCAGCTGTAGAGTTCACTCTGTTAGATCCTCGTATTGACCTAGGCCCATATTTTTACATTTAATTTATAAATAATATTTGAATGGTGTTTTTAAAAATCTTACTGGACAGATTTTGGGCAACTGTAAAAATCAAAATAATTCCTATCAAGGATGTAACATCAAACTTTTAGACACATAAAGCAATACATAAAATCTTGAACAAGAATTTATTTCTGGAATACTTGCCCCAAAATTAATCCTGTTACTTTAATATAAATTCTCAGACTAAAATTTAGGGTTTTAAATGTTGGTGTTTAATTTTAGCAATATAAATTTTTTATAACATTTATGTATATTCCATGCAAAATTTTTTTGTATATTCATACCAAAAAGTTTAAGATTGCATTTAAAAATATATGTAGTACAAGATACAATTAAGTTTTAAAATGTTTGAGCAAGTCATTGTATTGGGCAAATGAGTATAGAGCCAGGAATGAAGTCAGAATACACGGTGTGCATTCAAATGTCTCTGTATTTTCTGAAAACAGGAAGCAAATTTGATGGTGTCTTTCTAGCAAGGCAGAAAACCTAACTACATTAGTCACAGTAGTTACGAGACAAAACATGTTAGTTGCTCAGAGGAAAACTATTTTTGGTATTGAAATCAAAGGAAAAAGGTTCCCATGATCTTTAAGAAGAGGTGGGCATGGTCACGCAGTGCCCCTCGGACTTGAGAAACATGTAGATCTTTCAAGGGGAACAGTTTTATTTCAAGCACAGGAATCCAAGGGTCCATAGACCCCAGTGAAAAACTCAAGTCTTTGTTCTTATTTGCAGATCTCCTGATTGTTTATGTAGAAAATTTAGAGTCTACAAAAAAAATTCTATATCTAATAAATGCGTTTAGCAAGATGGCAGAATACATGATTTACATACATGGATCAGTTAGTTATATTGCTATATACTAGCAGTGAACACATGGATACAAAAATGTTTAATTGCTTGAAAAAATGAAATACATGGGTGTAAATCTAACCTAAGATTTTTGTAAAACTTCAGCAGTATTTGTATGCTGAAAACTAAATATTGTTGATGAAAGAAATGATAGTATATATAAATAAATGGAGAGACACTATGCTCATGAAAAAAATCTCAAGTCAGAAAATGTTACTGTAAAATAGATATTTCATTTTTCTAAATATTAAAATATTATTTTATGAAAATGAAAATACAGAATGTAAACCTTCTCTGGAACTTGTGGGTTTCCGAATTTCTGCTTTTATTGAAAACTTGGACCTCATCTTATAAATAAAACAGTGCTACTGCCGGGTGCAGTGGCTTACGCCTTAATCCCAGCATTTTGGGAGGCAGAGGTGAAAGGATTGCTCGAGCCCAGGGGTTCGAGACCAGCCTGGGCAACTTGGCAAGACCTCATCTCTACAATAAATCAACAACAACAAAAAATAGCCAGGTGTGGTGGCACTCGCCTGTGGTTCCAGCTACTTGGAGGAAGGCTGAGGCGAAAGGATCACCTGAGCCCAGCAGGTTGAGACTGTGTTGGCTGTGAGCATGCCACTGCACTCCAGCCTGGGCAACAGAGTGAGATTCCTATTGAGAAATAAAAAATAAATAAAATAAAAGAATGCTGTGATGGAATGAAAAATATCCTCAGTAATTTTCATGGGTCTGTTTCTTATAATATGTCCTGGTGTAAGTTCATGGCACAAGGCCAGGGAATGATTCCATTTAAGGAACTCTGTAGAGCACATCAGGCCAGTTCTGTTTCTGTTCAGATTGCCCATCCTTCAGGCAGTTCTCCATCCGCGTTGTTTCCACGGAACCTTTTGTAAGTAACCAGCAACAGTGTGCTTAGCGTTCAGTCTTTCTGACAATTATCTGGAGCGCTTTTATTCTGCTTTACCTGTAAGTGGGGAATGGTGACAAACCAGCTGGTTCATGAGGTAGAAGTGACGCCCTCTCTTGACAGCTGAGTGACTTCAAAAGACCTCATGCCTACATAGGCCATTACCCTACATGGGGCTGAGTGCCAGGCTGGAATAACGCCCCCCTCCAGAAGATGAGGACCCCAGAATTCTGTATCATGGAGCCTGGCAGTTATTCCTTTAGGCCAGAAAAAGATGTAACACAATTAGTCAAATGCCTACCCTGGCAGTCTTTTAAAAAAACTCTTATTTCAGCCTATAACATATTATAAATGACTCATATGCCACCAAAGAAACTGGCTATGAAATGAATGCTGCATCATCTGAATAAGTTAGCTTGCTGTCTTGTATTGCTAGTCAAAAGAGAGTTAAATGTTAGTCAGCGGCTGGACTTAGACTAATAGTTTGGGAGTCTTTCTAAGTGCAAGGAATTAGCCCCGTATGTAGCTGCACAACAGACAGTTGTCTCTTAGCTGCGTCCACGAGTGGCAATAAAGCCATGTCATCTGCATCTGGTGCGGACGCACTTTTGTTCTCTGTGTTGGGGAAGGGAGGGCAGCCTTTTGCCAGCTCCCCCCAGGTGGGATCAACTCATTAAGGTGCAGCTTCAAAAGAAGATGATCAAAAACACATTTCTGTTTACAGTGGAAATTATCTGAGTCCCAAAAAGACAGCTCAGCGGTATAATTTGTGTACGAGGTCCAACAACTAACTTCACAAACTCATCCTAGAAAAAGTGCTCCATAGCCCACTGCCGAGTATCACTGTGGTCACCTTTGAAGTACTCTCTTGGGAAGCTCTGCACCAACGCCAATGCCTAGTCCGCTCATCACAGCAGTTTTGGAACTCTTTATCTGGAATGGCCATCAGAGCTGTCATCATACTACCCTTGGTTCCTAAATGTCATCAAATGTCTTTCTTTCAATATTTCCTTTATCTTCGGGTGAAGAAAAAAGTCATTTAGGGCCAGATCAGGTGAGCAGGAAGGTGTTCCAATACAGTTACTTTTACAATGCTGCCAACATAAGCGCATGGTAGCAAGTTCGCGAACTTCACTGTCAGACCTCAACAAATAACAACAGCTCTGATGGCCATTCCAGAAAAAGAGTTCCAGAATTGCTTTGATGGGTAGACGAGGCACTGGCATTGGTACACAGCTTCCCATGGTCACTTTGAAGGTGACCGTAGTGAGACTCAGCAATGAGGTATGTACTGCTTTTCCGAGGATGGTTTTTCCTATCATCGGACATCGTATGCCTAGGAGAGAATTTATATAAAATTAAAGTTATCTTTTGCTTGTAGATGATTTTTGCTTCCTACTTTATTCTGTGTTGTACTTTCTGACTTTTTACAGTGAGTATGTGCTATTATAATAAAAATACATTTAAACAATATTGGGAAGGGAGGGGGAGGAAAAAATAAATAAAACAATATTAAAGTTCGTCTCCTTTAATGTGAAAAGTGAGTATTTTTTTTACTAAGTAGATACAGTTTGATTTGAAATGAATTACTTTTTTTTCTTTTTTCTGCAGACAATGATGAATAATTCTCAGAACATTCTTTAATACTCAACTAAATGAAAGCACTTGAATTTGGCTCATTGGAATAATAAGCTTCAGTGGAATATACAGAAATTACTCATAAAAATCCCAGATTTAAGATGGATATGCTTATTGCATGAAAAAGACAGAGGAAGATGCCATTTTTCAATGAAGATTCTAGTATTTTATATATTTTATTTTGTTCCTTGAGGTCTGTAGTTAAGTCCTGTAGAATGTATACTCCATTAAACCATCCAACCAAAGCATAAGAAACGTTGACCCAGAACTCAGCTTAATGGCTTTGAAGATTCACTATGCAATAAGGTAACTGACTTTTAGCAAACGTCTTTAGGTCAGAGGAATTACCTGTGTCGTGGAAAACTTGCCTGTGGTTTTCCCTTTACGTCTTTAAGCATGACCTTGTTTTCTGCCTAGTGCTCATTTTCATCCTGGCCAGCAATTTTGCATTAAATAACCTTGCCAAGGGCTCTACTTAAATCTTTACATTTTGAAGATGGAATTTTTAGCCTTAAGGTTTATATTCTCAAGACCTCTTTCAGCCAGTGTGTCTCTTGAATTAGCTCAGTGGAAACAGTCTTAGAAATCATTGAAATATTTGATTATGAAAGAATAGCAAAATTCTGTTTCAAAAAAGTTGGTCTACTGCCTCTATTTCTCTTTAAGGACCAGAATCAGGAATATTATCTCTAAAAATTAGTCTGTGGTTCTCAACATTGATGTTGCATACAGCATAAAGTTGCCCTGATAGTTTTTAACCTCCCTTCACACATGTGCTCCAAGGATAATATAAGGTTAAAAAGGAAAAAGGACTCATTTTTATTTTGATTCTGTAACAGTTTTGGTAACGGGTTTTCTGAAAGACAATGTTTGCCTCTTGTTCTTTTTCCCATTGTGAGAGGGTGTCGTTAGGCCACTAAGATACTGGTTACATGGCTCAGTTGCAATATGCCAAGTATTATGGTTTTATCAGAGATGTCAACAGTCCAGATGTTTTTAGTAATAGAAGCAATATGTTTGAACCTCTGAGTACAAGGCAGCCCGATTGACATAATATGTCATATGAAAAATAAAATCTTATCTTGTGGCACTACCAAGTACTATGTTGAATTTATTATGTATGTTTTTTCTAACACCTAGAACTAAATATTTGACTTTTATATGTTTGTTTATTTTATGATATTACTATTAAATTTTTATTTTCTACCTGAAGTATGCCCCTGATTGTCTTTTATTTATTAGCACTTTTCTCAATAGGATGCTTTAACATAGAGTTGAGAATACCTTTGCTGGCTTTGTACGTAATGATTTTCTTTTCTTTTTCCCCTTAATGGAAGAAGATTTGAATTTCTGCACTTTAATTCTGTACAATCCTGAAAGATGGTAATGATTTAGGGGAGGTTATTTGTTAATTCTTCAACTATTACAACTATTAGAAAAACAAGAGTATGACACAATAGAAGTTGTCTCAGCCATATTTCAAAAGATGTCCTATATGCAGGAATAAGGATGGCAACTCAGATTTGAGCCATCTTCAGTCAGTAGGGAGTGGCACTGAAGTGGCACCAAGCCAGGTTGTCTGTGCTGGAGGGGCGAGGCCATTCTTGTTCATAAGGTCTGTGCCAGGTGTTAGAGGTGACATGTGGAAGCATCTGTAGAACCCAGACTGCTAGAACTAGAAAGGGCTATCGAATAATTTAGTCTTACCTTCACTTAACAGGCAAGGACATTGAGTTATAACATGAAATTACATCACTTGCATGAAGGGTCAGGGTCAGATCAGTTCCAGGGCCTTACACTGTTATTAGTTGTACATTCTTTCAAAATTTATCTCCTCCAGGCTGGGGCACGGTGGCTTACACCTGTAATCCCAGAACTTGGAAGGCCAAGGCAGGAGGATCGCTTGAGCCCAGGAGTTCAAGACCAACCTGGGCAACATAGTGAGACTTTATCTCTACAAAAAGTGAAAAAAATTAGCTGGGCATGGTGGCGCACACCTGTAGTCCCAGCTACTCAGGAGGCTGAGGCAAGAGATCACTTGAGCCCAGGAGTTGGAGGCTACAGTGAGCTATGATTATGTCACTGCACTCCAGCTCTGGCAACAGAGTGAGACCCTGAATAAAAAATATATATATTATCAAAAACAATGAAGTCAATAAGAAAAGGTACACTTGACACTAACGCACTGATAATTCTACAGCTGCTTCCTATTTCTAGGAGTAGCACCCTACTCCAATTAACCTTGCTGCTAAAAACAGTTTTTAAATGGTAAAGCTCTCCTAAGTTCACACATATTCTAACCCTTGTTACTTTGTTGTTGCTGGATCCGACACAATGTGTGTTTGATCCACACCGAAAAAATACGAGCTTCGGAGAAAGTTCGGCCGAGAAAGGCAGGTGGAATGCCGGAGGAGAAAAGCCGCTTTTCCCCAGGGGCGTCCGGCGTCTCGCCCCTCCGCGTGGCGGCTTCGTGTGGCAAAGGGACGGAGGCAAGACGGAGGGCCAGCCGGGGCTGGGGCGCCAGGCGAGTCCGTGGGGAGCCCTGAGCCGAGGCGGGACTCCCAGGCTGCGTCTCACGGTCGGAAGAACTGAAACCAAACTCAGCTCCAGACTCAGCCACTGTAAGAGAAAAGGACAAAACGTGTGGCAAATCGTGGCCACAGACCAGCCTTCGGAGGGTCCTATGCCTTGAGCACCAGCACCCGCATGGACTCAGGAACTTGAGATCTGAACACAGTCTGAGGCGGGCCCCAGCGTGTCATGCCCCCGGACAGAAGCCACTTTGTTACCTCTCTGGAAGGAGGCACATTTATTCTGCTTTGAAAAGCATGGCACATAACCGTCCAAGAGCAAGGATGGACGTGGAGTCGCAAATAAAATCGTACATGAGATGTCAAGACAGTTTAAGTGAGAGACAGCAGAAACAGGATCTGCACAGGCTTTAGATGTTAGAGTTCTGAGAGATGTATTATGAAAGAACTAGCCGGGTGCAGAAGCTGACACCTGTAATCCCGCTCTTTGGGAGGCATGGGCAAGAGAACTGCCTAGCCCAGGGGTTTGAGACCACCCTGGGCTACTTGGTGAGACCTCGTCTCTACAACAAATCAGAAAATTAGCAGGGCATGGTGGCGCGTGCCTGTGGTTCCTGCTACTTGGAAGGCTGAGGTGGAAGGATTACCTGAGCCCAGCAGGTCGAGGTTGTGGTGGCCCTGAGTGAGCCACTGCAGACCAGCCTGGGTGACAGAGTGAGACTCCACCTCAAAAAAATAAAAAGTAACTATGCTCATTGTTTTTAAACATGATCAACAGACTTGAAAATCTTAGCAGGGAAATAAAAACTAAATGATATAAATTGGAAGATGAACCAAATAGAATTTTTATATGTGAAAAACACAATAACCAACATTTTAGGACACACTGGACATGGTTGGCCACAAACCACATGGCAGAAGAGAAAATTAAAAAACTGGAAGGAATGATCCATGATGTAGCACAGAGAGAGAGAAAGATGGGGAGAGAGAGAAGAGATGTAGATGCATTGAGATCTGATGTGTCTGATTGGAGTTGCAGGCAAAAAGAAAGTAGGGTAAAGTTATGGGAAGAAATAGAGCCTGAGAGTTTTGCAGAACAATTGGAAGACATCACTTGACAGACTAAAGGAGCCCAGTGAATTTCAAGCCGAATAAAGTAAAAGAAGCGCACAACTAGTCTCTTCCAAGTGCAACTGAGAAAATCAAAGACAAAAAAAATCTTCAGCCGAAGATTAAAAGGCATACTATTTTCAAAGGAATGCCAACGACCGACAGTTGGCTTCTCCACTGTAGTATGAAACAGTGGAACGGTTCCTTCCTGGGGTAGAAAGAAGGTAACTTGTTCAGGGTTACAGTCGACTGTTGAGCAACACGGGTTTGAATTGCCTGGGCCCACTTACACGTGGGTTTTCTTCTGCCTTCTGCATCCCTGAGACAGCAAGACCAAGCCTTCCTCCTCCAGCCTATTCGTCGTGAAGGCGAAGAGGAGGAAGACCTTTATGATAACCCACGCCACTTAATAAGTGGTCAATATATTTTCTGTCACTTGTGATCTTCTTAATGTTTCCTTTTCTCTAGCTCACTTTATTGTAAGAATGCAGTATATAATATGCGTAACATGCAACATGTGTTAATACAGTATGACCACTATCACATAGCATTTACATTTTTTTTTTTTGAGTTGGGGTCTCACACCGTCACCCAGGCTAGAGTGCAGTGGCACACTCACGGCCACCCCTGCGTCGACCTGCTGGACTCGCAATCCTTCCGCCTCAACCTTCCAAGGAACCGGAACTGCAGGCGCATGCTACCACACCCAGCTAAATTTTTTGTATTTATTGTAGAGACAAGGTCTCGGCAAGTTGCCTGGACTGGTCTCGAACCCATGGGCTCAGCCTCCCAAAGTGCCGGGATGACAGGCTGAGCCGCCAAGCCCGGCCAGCATTTACGTTGTATTAGGCATTGTCAGTAGTCTAGAAATGATTTAAAGTGTACAAGTGGAAGTGCGTAGGTTATATGCAAGTACTACACTGTAACCATAAGGCGTCCAATCAACAGGAGGCCATCAGGAAAGTTGTTGGAGGAGTCAGAAGCTATCCATGGATTTTGGACTGCGTGGAGGATCAGCACCCAAACAGCCACACTGTCATCGGTAGGTACTTAGCAAAAATACTTTGGGGGGGGCGTGGAATCTCACTCTGTCACCCAGGCTGGAG
>NW_007261578.1:0-894 GCF_000164805.1 Carlito syrichta | reverse complement strand
GGTGCCCAGACTGCTCTCGAACCCGTGGGCTCAGGCAATCCTCTTGCCTTGGCCTCCCAAAGTGCTGGGACGACAGACTTGAGCCACCGCACCCAGCCTGTAACTTGCTTTCATCATCCCAAAACCATCTCAGACCACTCCAGTCCATGGAAAAATTGCCTTCCATGAAACTAACCCCTGAGAACAAAAAGGTGGGGACCGCTTATCTACTGAAACACAGTGACTCTAAAGATACTTAGTCCTTGTTCTTAATGGCATGAAATGCTCTTTAGAACACTGAGGCTGGACTCGGTGGCTCAGCCTGTGATCCCAGCACTTTGGGAGGCTGAGGTGAATGGATTGCCTGGGTCCACGGGTTTGAGACTAACCCAGGCAACTTGGCGAGATCTCATCTCTACAATAAATCAAAAATTAGCTGGGCATGGTAGTGCATGCCTGTAGTTCTGGCTACTTGGAGGCTGAAGCAGAAGGATCGCCGGAGCCCAGCAGGTCGAGGCTGCGGTGACTGGGAGCGGTCCCTGCACTCCAGTCTGGGCGACAGAGTGAGACTCCAACTCAAAACAAAGAACAAAAAACAAACACTGAAACACAGGACACTTGGAATGGAATGCGCCTGGTCAGAGGCGACCTAGAGAAGAAACATGCTGGACAGGATGAGTGCTTTGGGCGTTTTCTCCAATTAGACACGGAAAGGGCTTCTATGTCGCAGATTTCAGCTTCTCTGTCCAACTTCCATCTTCCCGTAGTACATCTGCCATTCTTCCAAGCGCTACCCACCATCCCCTCCCACCAGCAGGACATCTTCTGGGCCCTCCTCACTTCCCTGTAGCCAAGCCTCTGCCTGGCCCACTCTCAGGCGCGCCTGTCCGTCGTCTGCCTGGGAGGACCCTGCTT
>NW_007261577.1:0-11254 GCF_000164805.1 Carlito syrichta | reverse complement strand
CTTTTTTTTTTTTTGTCTTTCATTTGGTTTTGGGGTTGAGTCGTGTATATTTTATTCTTTTCCCTGTACTCTTGTGAAAAACGTTGTTCTTTTTTCCTTTTCTTCTGTGTTTAGTAATTTCTTAAGTGTTTCATGTAGAGATGGTTTGGTGGCAGCATAAGTTCTTAGGGATTGGATATCTGGGAAAGATTTTAATTCTCCCTCACTGATGAAGCTTAACTTGGCCGGGTAGTTTATTCTTGGTTGAAATTGTTTACCTTTTAGGACTTTGAAGATAGGGCTCCAAGCTCTCGTAACCTGCAGGGTTTCTCCAGATAAATATGCTGCTATTCTGATTAGTCTTCCATGGTAGGTGACCTGGTCTTTTTCTCTTGCTGTCTTTAGGATGTTTTCTTTTGTGCCTACTTTCTTTAGGTGAATTATTATGTGTCTAGGAGTTGATCTTCTCATTTGTTGCCTTGCAGGGCTTCTCTGAATCTCTTGGGTTTGAATTTTTGCATCACTGATTAGATAAGGGAAGTTTTCTTGAATGAACTCATGGAAAGTTTGCTGCAATGTGGTCTCTTTTTCTCTTTCTGCCTCAGGGAGTCCGATTATTCTTAGGTTAGGCCTCTTGAGGTAGTCACTCATCTCTTGAAGGTTTCGTTTTGTCTTTTTGAACTTATTTTCTGGTGTTTTTAAGAGTTTGGGTTATTTCTATATTTGGTCCTCAAGTTCTGAGTTTCCTTCTGATTGGGTAATTCTGCTTTCCATGATTATCAATTTGTTATTTATTTCATACCCAGTATTCTTTATTACTGTTGTCTCAGATATCAGCTCTTTCTAGTTTCTTCTTGTGTCTCCTCAATTTTTTTTAATCTCTCCATTATTGTTTTGACATCTACATTTGCAGTTTGAGACCCTTCATTCTGGGGGCTTTTCATTGTTTGCATTCCAAATGAGTTTTCTCAGTGTCTGCTCTTGCAGGCGTCTGGGAGAGACCCATACTATTCTTTTGGCTTTTCTTCATTTCTGTAGATTTTTCTCCCTCTCCCCCTTTCCCTCCCCCTCTTCGATTCTGTTTTTGAGAGAAGGTGGGGTTGCTTTTATTTCTCTTCTGCAATGACCTGTTCATCCTTATGAGGGTCTTCTGGCTTTGTTCACTTTTCCTCTGTTTTACAGTCTGTGTATTCAGCAATATGCAGTCTTGGTCCGTTCAGAGAATCTCACCAGTTCACCTATGCCATCGCCATCTTGCCTCTCTCTCTGTTTTGATTTTCATAATCTCACAGCATCTTATCTTGTTCTTCACACTGTTGCTTTCACTGAAACAAGTGCCACAAGTCAGTCCCCATCCACTTGTCAAAGGAAGCAATGGATAAAGCATCGCCTACATCAGTAGTCCCGAACCTTTTGCCATCAGGAAGAGCCTTCATGGAAGACATTTTTTCTCCTCACTCCTTAGTGCAGGCTCCGCAGCTAGGACAGGGGGAGTCGGCATTCTTGGGGTGCTTTTACTCTGTTGGAGCACTAGGAAGGAAGGTTGGACTGCTAGTACCGCCCACAGGTATCCCATCAAACGGGACTGACAGCTAAGGTGGATCCTTCTTATTACTGTCTAGAGCAGGCAGCCCCAAACCTTATTAGAAGCCCAGTCTTCAGTGTTATAAGCAAGAACACTGCCATGTAGATTTTTTGATAGAGGAATCGGGTAAAACAGATTTCTTCTTTTTTCTTAGCAAGAGGCCATGTAGTTTCCTGTATATGAGGACTGCTATTACATACATTCATGCCTCAAATCCCTGATTCTTCTTTAGCCGTCAGCAAGAAGCCCTGTAGGTTTTCAGGACTGAGGACACGTATAACCCAGATTCCTTATTTTTAGCAACAGCTGTGCAGCTGCCTGTATATGAGTCCTCTCTTTCCCAGATGCATGCGTTGAAACCCTGATGCTTGTTTAGACCTTAGGAAGATGTCATGTAGTTTTTTGGAGATTGGGAACACATGTCAACCAGATTCCTTATTCTTTCTTTGGGAAAATTGGTGCAGTTGCCTGTATATGAGGATTTCATTTCCCTAGATTAAGCTTCAAAAACCCAAATTCGTGATTAGCCCTTAGCAAGAAACCATGAAGCATTTCTTGGGATTGAGGACCCGTGTAAACCAGATTCCTTATTCGTCATTAGCAATAGAAGGTGCAGTTTTGTATATATGAGGAATTCCATTATCCAGATACCTACTCCCAAAACCTGATTGGTGATTATCTCTTAGTAAGACGCTCTGTAGGTTTTTGGGATGGAGGACTCGTGTAACCAAGATTCCTTATTCTTCCATAGCAACAGGTGGTGTAGTGTTCGGTATATGAGGACTCCCATTACTGAAATTCCTGCTTCATTCTCAGCAAGACGTTGAGACAGTTTGTGGTGACCTACAATTCCAGTTGTTTGGATATCAACAGAAAGACTACCATAAAGTTCTTGTGGAATTGGATCCGAAGATTCCTGGTTCCCCTTTCAAAAGACACACTAAAAATATGGCGACATAGAAGCCCAGATTGCTGATTAAACCATTTCAAGAGACCTTGTAGAATTTGGAGATTGAGAACTCCAAAAACTGGATTCCCTTTCCGTTCTCAGCAAGATGCCCTGATACTCCTGTCTATGTGGGTTCCAAAACTCTGTATACAAAAATGCAGATGCCCAGATCTTTCCTAGGGAAGTGGAATCCATGATTCCTGCTTACATTTTAATAATTCATACTAAATATTTGGCAACTGCAAAACCCTCGGTCCCTCTCCAAATAAAAGTACAAATCAAAATTTAAGGATGACCAAGTCCACCTTAAGACCAGAGTTACATGCAAATACAGCAAGAAGATGCTTTTGTTCCGGGAATCTGGCCTAACTTGTCCCAAAGAACCTAAGGGAATTCTACTATCAGATACACGTTTACAACTCTCAAGAGGACCAGAATGTTGCTTGAGTCCTGAAAAGACTGATTCATCATACCCATAAGCCAAATATCTCCCACACATGAGATGACCTCGAAGCCCTGATTCTTGTTTATCCTGTAGCAAGACACACTGAGAATTTTTCGAATTGGAGACTAGTGTATCACAGATTCCTTATTCTTCCTTAGCGAGGGGCCATGTCATGCCCTGTGTATGAGGACTTCCTTTCCCCAGAACCCTGTTTGGAAACCCTGATTCTTGTTTAGCTGTTTGCAACATGTCATGTAGATATTGTTATGGAGGAAACGTTTAAAGCAGGTTTCTTATTTCTCCATAGCAAAAGATAGTGTAGATTCTGTATATGAGGACTGCTAACCTATGTTGCAACTTCTAAACCTTGATTCTTGTTGAGACCACAGCAGATGGCCTGTTGATTTTTAGGACTGAGTTCTGGTATAACCCCGATTCGTTTTCTTCCTTGGCAAGGGGCCGTGTATTTTCCTGTACATTAGGACTCTCATTACATAGATTTTGTTTCGAAACTCTGATTCTTTTTTAGCCCTTTCCAAGATGCCCTGTAAATTTTGGGGATTGAGGACTCGTGTCACCCAGATTCCTTATTCTTTTATAGGAAAAGACAACGTATTTACCTGTCTATAAGGACTCCATTACCCCAGATTCATGCTTAAAACACCCTTTTCGTGTTTAGCCAATACCAAGACGACCTGAAGTTTTTTGGGATTGAGGACATGAATAATGCAGATTCCTTATTGTTACTTAACAATAGGCAGTGAATTTTCCTGTATGCAAAGACTCCCATTACCCAGATTCCTACTTCAAAACCTGATTCGTACTTAACCTGAGGAAGACGGCCTGTAGTTTTTGGGATTGAGGACTCATGTAACCAAGATTCCTGACTGTTCTTTAGCAATATGACGTGAGTTTCCTCTATATGACGACTCCCGTTACCCAGCTTCCGGCTTCAATCTGCAGGGTGCCGAGACAGTTCCTGGTGACCGAGAATTCCAGTTGTTTGGATATCAAAAGAAAGACTTCCATAATGTTCTTTGGGAACTGGAATCCAATATTTTTGGTTCCCCTTCACAAGACCTCAACAAAATACGGAATCTTCACAACCCAACATCCAAATTCTGACGTACCCGCCCACAAGAATTTTCAGTAGTTTGAGGTCACCTGAATCGAGGGATTTTGTACCAATATGCCTTTTGATTCTGAGGAGCATGTTTATGGTCGTAGATGTTCCAAGCACACAAAAGGATTTGCATGGCCAGATACTTGATTAAAACTAAGAAGAGGACCAGAAGTTCCTGTGGATCTGTAATGACAGATTTCGCGTATCTACAAAGCAAGTAGCTCTGTAACATGTAGGGACCCAGAAGCCCAGATTGCTGATTACACCTTATCAAGAAGCCCTGGAGATTCCAGTTAATGAGAACTCCTACAACCGGATTTCCATTTCGTTCTCAGCAATATGCCATAATTTTCCCTGTCGATGTGGATTCCAAACTCTGTATACAAAAAGACAGATGACTAGAAGTTTCCTAGGGACGTGGAATCCATGATTCCTGTTTACCTTTAAAAATACGTACAAAACATTTGGCAACTGCAAAACCCATTTCCCCTCTCAAAATAAAAACACAAATGGAAGGGGAAGGATTACAGGGTTCACTTTAAGACCAGAGATACATCCAAATATGGCACGAAGATTCTATTTATCCTGGAATCTGGCCTTAATTGTTCCAAGGAACCTAACCGACTTAGATTGCCTAATATCTGTTTACAACTTTCAGGAGGACCAGAATGTTGCTGGAGTCCTGAAATGACCGATTCGTAATATCCGCATGCTGCGTTGCTCCGAAACATTTTGGGAGCTCAAAGACCTGTTTCTGGTTTGTGCCATAGAAGACACCCTGGGAATTTTTTGGATTGAGGAATCGTATAACAAAGATTTTTTATTCATCCTTAGGTGGAGGCCGTGTAGTGTCCTGTATGTCAGGACTCTCTTTCCCTAGATTCCTGTTTCAAAACCCTGATTCTTGTTTAGCCCTTAGTAAGACGGCATGTAGATTTTTTTATAGAGGTAGCATATAAAACAAATTTCTTCTTTTTTCTTAGCAAGAGGCCATATAGTTTCCTGTATATGAGGACTGCTATTACCCACATTCATGCCTCGAATCCCTGATTCTTCTTTAGCCGTCAGAAAGTTGCCCTATAGATTTTCAGGACTGAGAACTCGTATAACCCAGATTCCTTATTTTTAGCAACAGCCATGCAATTGCTTGTATATGAGTACTTCCTTTCCCAGATATCTGCGTCGAAACCCTAATGCTTGTTTAGACCTTAGGAAGATGCCGTGTAGTTTTTTGGGGATTGAGAACACATGTCCCACAGATTCCTTGTTCTTTCTTAGGAAAAGTCCGTGCATTTGCCTGTATATGAGGATTTCATATCCTTAGATTATGCTTCAAAAACCTGAATTCGTGTTTACCCTTAGGAAGACAAAATGAAGTTATTTTGGGGATTGAGGACACATGTAAACCAAATTCCTTATTCTTCCTTAGCAATAAACAGTGGAGTTTCCTGTACATGAGGAATACCATTAACAAGATTCCTACTCCCAACACCTGATAGGTGGTTATCTCTTAGCAAGACACTCGGTAGGTTTGTCGGATGGAGGACTGGTGTAACCAAGATTCCTTATTCTTCCATAGCAACAGGTCGTGTAGTGTTCTTTACTGAAATTTCTGCTTAATTGTCAGCAAGACGCCAAGACATTTCGTGATGACCTAGAATTCCTGTTGTTTGGATATCAAGAGATAGACTCCCGTAAAGTTCTTGTGGAATTTGAACCCAAGATTCCTGGTTCCCTTTTCAAAAGACACCCTAAATATATGGCGACATAGAAAATCAGATTGCTGATTAAACCTTACCAAGAGACCTTGTAGATTTAGGCGATTGAGAACTCCAAGAACTGGATTCCCTTTCCGATCTCAGCAAGATGCCCTTATTTTCCCTGTCTATGTGGATTCCAAAACTCTGTATACAAAAATGCAGATTCCCAGATGTTTCCTAGGGATGTGGAGTCCATGATTCCTGGTTACATTTTAATAATTCGTAATAAATATTTGGCAACTGAAAAACCCTTGGCCCCTCTCCAAATAGAAGTACAAATGGAAGTTTAAGGATTACCAAGTTCATCTTAAGACCAGCGTTACATACAAATACGGCAAGAAGATACTTTTGTTCCGGGGAATCTGGCCTTAGTTTTCCCGAGGAACCTAAGTGATTTGTACTACTAGATACCCGTTTAAAACTCTCTTTAAGACCAGAATGTTGCTGGAGTGCTAAAAAGACTGATTCATAATACCCACAAGACAAATATGTCCGAAACACAAGACGAGCTCAAAGCCCTGATTCTTGTTTATCCCGTACCAAGACCCAATGAGAATTTTTCGGATTGGGAACTAGTGTATCACAGATTCCTTATTCTTCCTTAGTGAGGGGCCACATAATGTCATGTATATGAGAATTATCTTTCCCCAGAACCCTGTTAGGAAACCTGATCCTTGTTTAGCATTTAGCAAGATGTCATGTAGATATTGTGACGGAGGAACCGTGTAAAACAGGTTTCTTATTTCTCCTTAGCAAGAGATCGTGTCGATTCTGTATATGAGGACTGCTTTTTCCTATGTTGCAGCTTCTAAACCCTGATTCTTGTTTAGCCCACTGCAGATGGCCTTTTGATTTTTAGTACTAAGGACTGCTATAACCCTGATTCTTTTTTTTCCTTGTCAAAGGGCCGTGTATTTTCCTGTTTATTAGGACTCTCCTTACATAGATTCTGCTTCAAAACTCTGATTCTTTTTTAGCCCTTTCCAAGATGCCCTGTTGATTTTTGGGATTGAGGACTCGTGTAATCCAGATTCCTTATTCTTTCTTAGCACAAGGTCATGTAGTTGCCTGTATATAAGGACTCCATTTCCCCAGATTCATGCTTAGAACACCCTGATTCCTGTTTAGTCCATAGCAAGACGACCTGATGTTATTTGGGGATTGAGGCATGAGTAACGCAGATTCCTTATTCTTCCTTTGCAAGAGACTGTAGTTTCCTGTGTATGAGGACTTCCAATACCCAGATTCCTGCTCGAAAAAGTGATTCTTGTTTAGCCCTTTGCAAGACGCCCTGTAGATATTTAGGATTGAGCATATGTTAACCCAGATTCATTACTCGTCCTTAGTAAGAGGCTGTGAATTTTCCTGTATATGAGGGCTCCCATTCCCCAGATTCGTGTGTCAATTCCCTGATACATTTTTATCCCTTAGTAAGACTCCAGATTCCTTATTCTTCTGTAGCAAGAGGCCATGTAGGTTCCTGTATATGAAGACTCCCATAACGCAGAATCCTGCTTCATTCTCAGCAATTCATTGAATATTTACTGATGAACGTAGATTTACAATTGTTTGGATATCAATAGGAGGACTCACATGTGGTACCTGGGAACTGTAATCCAAGTTCCCATGGTCCCCTTAACAAGACATTGTAAAAATGTGGAATATTGTAAACTTAATATCCCAATTGCTACCAGCCCGACCACAAGAAATTTCTGTACTTTGAGGCAACCTGAAACTAAAGATTTAGTAGCAAAATGCCAATTGATTTCTGGGGAACTGAATTATGGCCGAAGGTGTTCAAAAGAAACAAACGGAATTGTATGTCCAGATCCTCAATTACAATTATCAAGAGGAACATAAACTTCTTGGGGATCTGTAATGAGAGATTTTAGACATCCACACAGCAAGTAGCTCTGAAAAATGAAGAGACCTACAAGCCCAGACTCCTCATTAAACCTTATAAAGGCCTTATAGATTTTGGTGATTGAGGACACCCTGAACACGGATTCCCGTCTTGTTCTCAATAAGATGCTCTGTTTTTCCCTGGCATTGGATTCCAAAATTCTGTATAAAAATAGACAATTGCCCAGCTGTTTTCCAGGGACGTGGAATCCGTGATTTTTGGCTACGTTTAAAAATATGTACAACATACTCTGTAACTTCAAAACCCCAGGCCCAAATCAAGTAGATGCACAAACGGAATTTTTAAGATTACAGGCTACATCTTAAGTCAAGAGTTACATACAAATATGTCGAGATGATTCCTTCAGTCCTGGAATGTGGCCTTAGTTGTCCCAAGGAACCCAACTGAATTTAAGGGATAGATTCTTGGTTGCAACAATCAAGACGACCAGAATGTTCTATAATGACACTTGTCAATTCCAAGTGTCAAGTAGCTCTGAAGAATTTAGAGAACTACAAGCCCAGATTCCAGGTAAGTGTTTATAGTGGAGTCCTGTAGAATTCATGGACTGAGGCCTCCCGTAACCCAATTTCCTTTTTTTTATGTATCAGGAATATGTCCGGACATTTCCTTGTGACGTGGAATTACAAACTTTAACATACCAATACTCATACCTCCAGAAGTTTCCCAGGGATACGGAATGAAAGATTGCTGGTTCCCCCTTAAGAATATGTCCTAAACATGTGGGAACTCCTAATCCCATATTCTGAATATCAAAAAGAATGTTCAGAAGTAGTTTCTGGACTACGAGGTAAACCTGAAGCCAGAGATCACATTTGCAAACGGTGAGAAGATTCCTTTGATTGTGGAATCCGGCCTTATAGGACCCTGTGGAACAAATGGACCAGTAGGCCACATTCTGAGTTACAACTATCAAGAGACCCAACAGGTTCCTTGGGATTGGTAAAGCCCAATTGTTGGTATGCATATAGGACATAGCTCTGAATGATATGGGGATCATATCTCCCAGATTCCAGGTATGCATCAAGCTAAAGTCCCTTTCGAGTCCTAGGTATGAGCACTGCCTTAAGCCAGGGATAAGTGTAGAAATTGCCCAGATGTTTGGAAGTTACAGGGAAACCGATATTCCTGGTTCTTATTTAGTAACACGTGTAGAAACTTTCAAGGGACACAGTGACCCAGATTCCTGTTTCGTTCTAAGCAAAACAACAAGATGTTTCCTGTTGTCCTGGATGTCCAGACTCTTGTATGCCAATAGTAAGATGACAAGAGTATTCCTGAGGACGTTGAATCTAAGATTCCTGGTTCCATCCCAAAAGTACCTCCTAAATAATGTGAACAACTCAACCCTAAGTCCTAATTTCGAACAGCTAGACCACCAGAATTTTCTGGAGTACAAGGTAACACTGAAGTCAGTGCTTAAATACAAAAAATCCGAGATGATTACCTGTGTCCTGGAATCTGGCCTCAGAGGTTCTGAGTATCTAAATGGACTTTTAGTGCCAGATTCGCGTTCGCAATTATCAAGAGTACCAGAATGTTGCTGGAGTTCTGTAAAGAATGTTTGGTAATATCAACATGGGAAACAACTCTAAAACATGAGGGTGCTCGAAATCTGTATTAATATTTAGGCCTTAGGAAGACGTCCTGTAGATTTTCGGGATTGAGGACTCATGTAACCCAGAATCCTTTTTCATAATTAGCAAGAGGCAGTGCAGTTTCCTGTATATGAGGACTCCCATTATCCAGACTCCTGCTTCTTTCTCAGCAAGACACTGAGACATTTCTTGGTGATGAAGAATTCAAGACGTTTGGATATCAAAAAAGACTCCCAGATGCTTCCTGGGGAATTGGAAACCAAGATTCCTGCTTCCCTTTAACATGACAACCTCAAAAGGTGGGGACTTTGAAGGCCAGATTCCTGATTAAGCCGTATCAAGTGGCCCTGTACACTTCAGCAATAGAGAACTCCAAGTACCCGCATTCCCTTTTCATTCCCAGCAAGATGCCCTGATTTTCCCTGTCAGTGTGGATTCCATACTCTGTATACAAAAAGACAGATGCCCAGAAGGTTCCTAGGTACGTGGAATAAATGATTCCTGGTTACCTTTAAAAATACGTGCTAAAAAATTGGCAACTGCAAAACACTTGTTCCCTATCAAAATAAGAGGAGAAACGGATAGTAAAGGATTACAGGGTTCACCTTAAGACCAGAGTTACATCCAAATATGGCAAGAAGATTCATTTTTTCCTAGAATCTGGCCTTAATTGTTCCGAGGAACCTAACAGACTTGGAGTGCCCGATACATGTTTAAAACTTTCAAGAGGAACAGAATGTTGCTGGAATCCTGAAATGACTGATTTGTAATATCCGCATGTTAAATTGCTCCGAAAATTTGGGGAGCACGAAGTCGTTTCTTGTTTGTCCCATAGCAGAAACCCTGGGTATTTTTTGGATTGAGGACACATACAACAAAAATTCTTTATTCTTCCTTAGTTAGAGGCAGTGTAGTGTCCTGTATATGAGGACGCTCTTTCTCTAGATTCCTGTTTTGAAATGCTGCTTCGTGTTTAACACTTAGTAAGACGCCATGTAGATTTATTGATAGATGAACCGTGGAAAACAGATTTCTTCTTTTTTCTTAGCAAGAGGCCAAGTAGTTTCCTGTATATGAGGACTCCTATTACCCACATTCATGCCTCGAATCCCTGTTTCTTCTTTAGCCGTCTGCAAGATGCCCTGTAGATTTTCAGGACTGTGGACTCATATAACCCAGATTCCTTATTTTTAGAATCAGCCGTTCACTTGCCTGTATATGAGTACTCCCTATCCCAGATACATGCGTCAAAACCCTGAAATTTGTTTGGCCTTTAGGAAGAAGCCGTGTAGATTTTTGAAGTTTGAGAACACATGTCACCAGATTCCTTATTCTTTCTTAGGAAATGTTCGTGCAGTTGCCTGTATATGAGGATTTCATTTCCCAAGATTATGCTTCAAAAACCCAAGTTCCTGTTTAGCCCTTAGCAAGACACCCTGAAGATTTTTTAGAGATTGAGGACACGTGTAAACCAGATTCCTTAATCATCCTTAGCAATAGACAGCGCATTGTCCTGTATGTGAGGACTCCCATTATCCAGATACGTATTCTCAAAACCTGATTGGTGGTTATCTCTTAGCAGTACGCTCTGTAGATTTTTGGGATGGAGGACTCGTGTAACCAAGATTCCTTATTCTTCCATAGCAACAGGTCATGCAGTGTTCTGTATATGAGGACTCCCATTACTGAAATTCCTGCTTCATTCTCAGCAAGACGCCGAGACATTTCCTGGTGACCTAGCATTCCAGTTGCTTGGATATCAAGAGAAAAACTCCCATAAAGTTCTTGTGGAATTGGAACCCAAGATTCCTGGTTCCCCATTCAAAAGACACACTAAAAATATGGCGACATAGAAGCCCAGATTGCTGATTAAACCTTATCAAGAGACCTG
>NW_007261576.1:965-9993 GCF_000164805.1 Carlito syrichta | reverse complement strand
CAAAGAGGATGGTCTGAGTTGGGGAGTTTGAGTGCAGCCTGGGCAACCTAATGAGGAACGAAAAGAAAGAAGGAAAGAAAGAAAGAAAAAGAAAGAAAGAAAGAAAGAAAGAAAGAAAGAAAGAAAGAAAGAAAGAAAGAAAGGAAGGAAGGATGAAAGGAAAGAAAGAAATTCATTCTCTTGCAAAACTTCTGCCCTCAGTTCTTTCCCCCCGCCCCCCCACATGTAAATGTCCCCCAAGGTAGGCACCTTTCAACCCCAACCACCCCCAAATGACTGTCCCTGCTTTGTTGCGGGAGTTCCCAAGGCTCCCTGGATGGGTTCCTGCTGGCTATCCTCTCTGGGTGTGAAATGTGACCCAGGCAGGTCAACCCTCCAACTCAGCAGCAAGGACCTTCTGCCAAGAAAGGCCAGGGACAAATCCCTCACCCGGGGACATTTATTTCCCCCTAATCCCATTTTTCTTGGCTCTAAAGCCAGTCGTCCTGTATACACATCATGTGCAGTTGAGAATCTGTGTACTATTCTGATGTTTTTGGAGACAGGGTCTGCTTCTGTGACCCACGCTGGGACCAGGAGACACGACTGTCAATCACCACCAGCCATGAAATCGTGGGCTCTGACTATCCTCCCACCTCAGCCTCTGCAGTGACCGGGACGAAGGGCATCTTGACCCTAGACCCATTGTTTGGATGGGTGTGGAAACGGGGTCTCCCTGCATGACCCGGGTGGGATTTGGGCTCGTGGACTCCCACCATCCTCCCACCTCAGCCTCCCAGAGTACTGGGATTCCACACGTGGACCACCGTGCAAGGCCTTCTAGTTTGTTTTTGATGAAGGATCACGGCCGGGTTCTGGGGCTCAGCCTCATCATCCTAGCACTTTGGGAGGCCAAGGCCAGCGGCTGGCCTGAGTCTGTGAGCCGAGACCCACTGAGGCACCTCGGTGAGACTCGTCTCTACCCTTCATCCCAAATGAGCCATGCATGGTGGTACACGCCTCTCATTCCATCTCCTCAGACGGGAGAGGAAAGGCTCACAGGGACTCAGCAGGCCAAGGCTGTAGTGGCTGGAAGCGAGACACCGCCCTCCATCCTGGGCAATGGAGTGAATCTTCTACTCAAAGAAAAAATTAGAAAAAGGAAAAAAAAGAAGAGAATCCATTTGCGTATGGAGTTGGGATCATCGTGAACAGATAGAGATCATTTGGGAAAGAGGCCCCAGTCTTGGGCCTACAGTTCCCGAAGATGGTTTATCGGCAGACAATTGAACTGTGGCTTTGGGAGACTGAAGTGGGGAACCACTGGAGTCCATGTGTTCGAGACCAGACTCGGCCACTTAGTGAGTTCTTGTCACTCCCCAGAATGCAAACACTGGATTTGCATGTGGTGGAACCCGAAGTTCCTGTTACACAGGATGCGGTGTCCTCCATCCTGGAGACAGCTGCACCATTGCCAAAAGAATGATCAAGTCCATGCCAGGCATCTTGGCTCACGGCTGTCAGTCTCACTCCCTTGTAGGCTGAGGCAGGAGGCTGCCTTGGTCCAGGGGTTTTAGACCAGCCTGGCAATGTGACCAGACCTCGTCTTGGTGAGACATCCCCAAAATCGAGTCAGGCCTGGTGGTCCCTGGAGTCTTAGTTGTTCGGCGGCTGAAGCGGGAGGACCTCCTGAGCCCCACAGATTGAGGCCCTAGGATCCACAATCATGCCGCCATGCCACAGCCAATGCAACAGAGACACCGGTGACAAAAAATACGCCTCCCACGTGCGCCAGGACAGGTGTCCATGGTTACCCATGAAAGGTCGTGTGGGTGGGGGATGATGGAGTGATCGGGAGAGGAAGGGGCCCTCTCACTGCCCAAAGGTGGCAGACTGGCCACTGGAACCCGGGCTTGCTGCAGCATTGCTGAACCACTTTGCTCTGTGCCTGATGGCCACCCTAACTCGGGGTTGTCTGTTCTGTGAGCTCACACACGTCTTTGTCATGGGGAATGAGTGTGGAGGGTGGAGGCAGGCCTTCTGGGACACGTGGCCAAATGTGTGGGGTGAACTTGCCCGGTGGCCACCTTTGAAATCTCCCACAAATGACAGGGGGAATAGAGCTTTTTTCTCTCCCATCCCTGAGGGTGACTCCTCAAGCTGGATGGCAGGGGTGAAGGTGGTAGTGGTGGTGGTGATAATTATTATTTGGAATCAGAATCCTGCTCTGTCGCCCAGGTCTTAGCACAGGGTCACACTCATGGGCAACATGGACTCCACCTGCCAGGCTCAAGTGATCATCCTGTCTCAGCCCCCTGAGTGGCTGGAACCACAAGCCTGAGCCACCATGCCCGATTAATCTTTGAATTTCTTTTTCTTTTTTATTTTTGAGTTGGAGTCTCACTCTGTTGCCCAGACTGGAGTGCAGTGGCCACTCCCGGCCACCGCAGCCTCAACCTGCTGGGCTCTGGTGATCCTTCTGCCTCAGCCTTCCAAGTAGCCAGAATTACAGGCATGCGCTACCATGCCCAGCTGATTTTTTGATTTATTGTAGAGATGAGGTCTCACTGCCCAGGCGAGTCTCGAACCCGCAGGCTCAGGCAATCCACTCACCTCAGCCTCCCAAAGGTGCGGGATTACAGGCTGAGCCACCAAGCTTGGCTTGGATTTATTTTTCATGGTCAAGATTAGGTCTTGCCCAGTGTCCCAGACTGGTCTTGAACACACAGACTCAGGCCATTCACTCACCTCGACCTCTGAAGGGCCAGAAGGGCAGGCTGAGCCCCTGAGCCTGGCCTGTGGATGTGGCAGTGGTGGTTGGTATCATCATACCGAGTCAGAGTCATGCTTTGTTGCACAGGCCGGAGTGCAAGGGACCCCTCTTGGCAACCACGGCCTCCACAAGCTGGGCTCTGGTGATCCTCCCTCCACGTCCTCCTGAGTGGCCGAAACGACAGGCATGTTCCACCACATTTGGCTCATTTTTTTTGCTTCTGGTAGAGATGAGGTCTCGCCAAGGTGCCCAGGCTGGTCTTGAAATTGGGGGCTCAAGCCATCCTCTTGCCCTGGCCTCCCAAAGTGCTGGGATGACTGGCATGCATCCTAGTGCCCCACCTCCACAGAAATCTTGGGGCCTCACTGTGAGGCCCGCTCCCTTCAGACGACCTGGGACCCTGGAGTGGACCGCTTTAGTCACCTGCTGAGCCCACCCCGGGGGAGTGCCTGGCACAGGGGCATGTCTCCACTGGGGCGCAGACCCCACCACCTTCCTCGATCCCCAGGGTGTACCTGATTGCTCCTACCAGTGTCCTCCTTGGGAAAAGGGAGGGAATGACTCTCCAACCATTGGGGGGACTGTCCAGGAGACTCACGCCTGTCTCCTCTGCACTCAGGGAGATTGATGGGAAGATGGCCAGAACCCGGGAGCTGAGACCAGGCTGGATACCATTGCAAGCCCCTACCTCGACCCCAAACAAAACCCAAAATTACTTGTCTGAGGGCAGCTCTCTGGGGAGGATCATCTCAGCCCCAGAGTTCAAGACCAGGCATGAAGACCAGGATGTCAACCAAATGGAAAGCCTGTGATGGCAGCAGTTTGAGAGGCCGAGATAGAGAGGAAGGACCGAGTTGTGTGGTTTGAGAGCAGCCAGGGCTACCAAGTGAGGAAACAAAAGAGAGAGAGTGAAAAAGAAAGAAAGAAAGACAGAAAGAAAGAAAATCTAAGTCAACAAAGAAATCCATTCTCCTGCAATTCTTCTACCCACAGTCCTTCCCCTCCTGCCATACGAGGGTACCCCTCACTCAGCACCTTCCAAACTCAACCTCCCCAATGGCTGCCCCGACTTCATTGCATTCGTTCTCGAGGCTCCCTGGCAGGGTTCCTGCCAGATCTCATCTCTGAGTTGAGACTTGTGCCCCAGGCAGGCCGACCATCAAACTTGGCAATGAGGAACTTCGCCAAGGAAGGCCAGGGACACATCCCTCACCAGGGGTCATTTCTTTCCCCCAATGCCATTTTTTCCTGGTTCTAAAGCCAATCTCCCTGTGAACACACCACATGCAGTGGAGAATCTGTGTACAATTCTGATATTTTGGGAGACAGGGTCTGGCTCTCTGGCCCAGCTGAGGACCTGGGACAGGACTGTCATTTGCCACCAAGCTGGAAATCGTGGGCTCCAGTGATCCTCCCACCTCATCCTCTGGAGAGGCCTGGATGACCTATACCTCAAACCCAGACTCCCTGTTTGGATGGGTGTGGAAACAGAGTCTCCATGTGTGACACAGGCTGGCCTTGGGCTCCTGGGGTCCAGCCATCCTCCTGCCTCGGCCTCCCAGAGTGATGGGAATTCAGCCGTGGGCCACTATGCCAGTCCTTGGGTGAGTGATGGGAATTCAGCCGTGGGCCACTATGCCAGGCCTCAGCGGGAAGATCGCCTCTGGCCCAGAGTTCAAGACCATGCAGGAACACCATCATGTCGACCAAAGTGAAAGCCTGTGATCACAGCAGTTTGGGAGGCGCAGGCTGAGATGTCCAGAGTTGGGCGGTTTGAGAGCAGCCTGGGACACCTAGTGAGGAAAGAAAAAGAAAGAAAGAAAATAGAAAGAAAGAAAGAAAGAAAGAAAGAAAGAAAGAAAGAAAGAAAGAAAGAAAGAAAGAAAGGAGGGAAGGAAGGAAGGAAGGAAGGAAGGAAAGAAAGAAAGAAAGAAAGAAAGAAAGAAAGAAAGAAAGAAAGAAAGAAAGAGAGAGAGAGAGAGAGAGAGAGAAAGAAAGAAAGAAAGAAAAGAAAGAGAGAGAGAAAGAAAGAAAGAACAATAAAGAAAGAAAGAAAGAAAGAAAGAAAGAAAGAAAGAAAGAAAGAAAGAAAGAAAGAAAGAAAGAAAGAAAGGGAAATTAATTCTCCTGCAAAACTTCTGCCTTCAGTAATTTCCCCTCTTCACTCCCACATGTGAAGGCCCCCAAAGCTCGGCACCTTCCAGCCCATATCCCCACTAATGACTGCCTGTGCTTTGGTGAGGGAGTTCCTAAGGCTCCCTGGACAGGTTCCTGATGATTCTCCTCTCCGATGTGGGAAATGTGGCCCAGGCAGGCTGACCCTCTGACTAGGCAATGAGGACCTTCTGCCAAGAAAGCCCAGGGACAGATCCCTCACCCAGGAACATTTCATCCCACCCAATTCCATTTCTCCTGGCTCTAAAGTCAGTCCCCTGTGAACACACCATGCGTAATTGAGAATCTGTGTATGATTCTCATGTTTTTGGAGATAGGGTCTGGCTCTGTGGCCCAGACTGGGGCCTGGGGACATGACCTACGTTCACTGCCAACCTTGATTTTGTGAGCTCTTACAATGCTCCCACCTCAGCCTCTGGAGTGACTGGGATGATGGGCACCTCGACCCCAGACCCCCTGTTTCAATGGGTGCTGAGATGGGGTTTCCCTGCATGGCCTGGGCTGGCTTTGGACTCTTGGGCTCCAGCCAGACTCTTGCCTTTGCCTTCCAGTGTGGGAATTCCAGGCGGGTGATGCCACACCAGGCCTTCTGTTTCATTTTCGATGAAGGATCATGGCTGGGTTTGGGGGCTCAGCCTCATCATCCCAGCACTTTGGGAGGCTGAGACCAGTGGCCAGCCCCAGCTTGCAGGCCATGACCTGCCCAGGCAACTCAGTGAGACCTCGTCTCTATCCCATATGAACTGGGCATGGTGTCACATGCCTCTCGTTCCGGCTCCTCACATGGCAGGGCTGGGAATTCTTGCTGGAGCCCAGTGTGCTGAGGCTGCGGTAGCCAGGAGTGAGCCACTGCTCTCCAGCCTGGGTGAGAGAGTGAGAATCCATCTCAAAAAACAAAAAAAGAAAGGAACGAAAAGAAGATCATTCATTTGTGTATCGAGTTGGGATTATTGTGAACAGAGATCATTGGGGAAGGAGGCTGCAACCTTGGACATAGAGTTCCCGAAATATGGTTAATCAGCAGATAATCATGCTGTGACTTTGGGAGGCTGAGGTGGGTGACTGCTGGAGCCCAGGAGTTCAAGACCAGCCTGGGTCACATAGCGAGACTTTGTCACTCCCCAGAACGCAAACACTCAAGTTGCACATGGTGGAGCCCATGGTGCCAGCTACAAGGTATGCGGTGGCCTCCATCCTGGGGTGTGTCTTTGCGTTGCTCCCACCAACAGCACATACCAGTCCAGGCCGAGCACCGTGGCTCATGGCCATCAGACTGGTGCTCTGGGAATGCGAGGTGGGAGGCTGCCTGAGTTCGTGATCAGAGACCAGCACAGGCGCTGTGGCCAGAACTCGTCTCAGCATGAGGTCCCCAAAATTGAGACAGTCGTGGTGGACCTTGAGACCCGGCTGCTTGGTGGCCGAGGCTGGAGGACCACCTGAGCCCCTCAGGTAGAGGTTCCAGTAGTCATGATCGTGCAGCTACACCACAGCCCTGCTTACGAAGACTCTGGCCACAAAAATGTTGCCTCCCATGTGCATCATGATGAATGTCCACACCTCCCCAGGGAAATGTCTGCATGGGTGGTGGATGATGGTGTGATCAGGTGAGGAAGGGGCCTTCTCCCTGCCCAAAGGTGGCAGAGTGGACAACTGGAATCTGTCCTAGCCATGGCATTACCAGACCACCATGATTGCTCTGTGACCGACAGCCACCCTAGCTTGGGGCCATCTGTTCCTTGAGTTCAAATGCATCTTTGCATGGGGCAAGAGTATGGAAGGTGGAGGCGGGCCTTCCAGGGCATGTGGTCGAAGGCATGGGATGGGCGTTCCCGGTGGCCACCTTCAAAACCTCCCATGAACGATAGGCCAGAAAGTGAGTTTTCCTCTCCCATCCCTGAAGATGACTCCTCGGGCTGGGTGTCAGGGGTGGTGGTGATGGCAGTGGTTGTAATTATTATTATTTGGAGTTGGAATCTCAATCTGTCACCCAGGACAGAGTGCAGGGACACACTCACGGCCACTGCAAATTCCACCTGCTGGGCTCAGGCTATCCTCCCACCGTGGTCTCCTGATTGGCTGGAACCATAGACCTGTGCCACCACGTCTGGCTAATCCTTCGATTTATTTTTGATGTGGAGATGAGATCTCACCCAGTGTCCTAGGGTTGTCTTAAAACTGCAGCCTCAGGCCGTCCAATTGGCTGGGCCTATGAAGGGTCAGGATGCCAGGCTGAGTCCCTGAGCCCAGCCTGTGGTTGTGATGGTGGTGGTTGGTATTAGTATTCTGAGTCGGGCTCCCCCTCTGTCACCCAGGCCAGAACACGGGACCTGCTCTTGGCCACTGTGGCCTCGACTACCTGGGTTCTGGAGATTCTCCCTCTGCAACCTCACTAATGGCCAGAATGACAGACATACAGCTCCATGCTCGGCTCATTTTGTTGGTTTCTTGTAGATATGATGTCTCACCATGGTGCTTGGGCTGGTCTCGAAACCATGGGGCTCAGGCCATCCTCTCACCTTGGTCTCCCAAAGCTCCAGGGTGACTGGCATGAACCCCCGTGACTGGCTTCCACACCCCTCACAGGGCCCCATTGTGAGGCCCGCTCCATTCACATGACCCGGGAACCCAGAGAGGGCAGCATGAGTTCCTTCCAAGCCCACCCCCAGAGGAGCGCCTGGTGCAGGGGTGTGACTCCACTGGGGTGCCCACCCCTTTGCCTGCCTCATTCCTCAAGGTGGACCCGCTCATTCGTCCCAGGGGTCACCTTGGGGAAAGGGAGGGCATGACTCTGGAACCATTGGGGGGTCCGACGGGCAACTGACTCCTGTCACCTCAGCACTCGGGGATGCTAAGATGGGAAGATAGCCAGAGCCTGGGAGCTGAGACCAGGCTGGACACCATAGCAAGCCCCAACTTCGACCCCAAGCAAAACCCAGAAATCATATGGTGAGGGCAGGCCTGTGCAGGAGGATCACCTCAGGCCCAGCATTCAAGAACAATCTGGAAAACCAGGATGTCGCCCAAAATGAAAGCCTGTGATATCAGTAGTTTGGGAGGTCGAGGCAATAGGAAGGACAAAGTTGGGTGGTTAAATAGCCAGGGTTACCTAGTGAGGAAATAAAAGTGAGAGAGAGAGGCAAACAAAGGAAGAAGGAACAAAAGAAAGAAATCCATTCTCCTGCAATCCCCTGCAATGCTTCTTCCCTGAGTTCTTCTCCCCCACTCCTCCCACATGTGAGGGTCCCGTAAGCTCGGCACCTTCCAGACCCAAACCCCAAATGGCTGCACCCACTTTGGTGTGGGACTTCCCGAGGCTCCCTGGCCAGGTTTCTGCCAGCTCTCCTCTCCGAGGTGAGAAATGTGCTCCAGGCAGATGACCCTCCTACTGGGCAATGAGGACCTTTCAACATAAAGTCCAGGAACACATCCCTCACCAAAGGATATTTTTTCCAACCCAATCCCATTTTTTTCTGGCTCTAAAGCCAGTCACCCTGTGAACAAACCAACTGCAGTTGAGAATATGTCTATGAATCTGATATTTTTGGAGACAGGGTCTGGCTCTGTGGCCCAGGCTGGGGCTTGGAGACACAACTGTCGTTCACTGCCAGCCTTGAAATTGTGGGCTCTGGCAATCCTTCTGCCTCAGCCTTTGGAGTGGTCACCATGATGGACACCACAACCCCAGACCCCCTTTTCGAATGGGTGCAGAAACGGGTTCTTCCTGTGTTGCCTGGGCTGGACTTTGACTCTTGGGCTGCATTCATACTGCTTCCTCGGCCTCCCAGAGTGCTGTGATTCCAGGTGTGGGCTGCCGTACCATGCCTTCTGGCTCGTTTTCAATGAAGGATTGGGGGTTCAACCTACCTATCCCAGCACCTTGGGAGGCCGAGGCCAGCAGCCAACCCAAGCCCATGGGCCAAGACCTGCCAGGGCATGCACTTGTTCTTCTGGCTCCTCAGAAGGACTGGAAAATGTTTGCCAGAGGCTGGTGGACCTAGGCTGCACTGGCCAGGAGCAAGCCACTGCCCTCTAGCCTGTGCAACCAAATGAGACTTCGACTAAATGAAAAAAAGGAAAATGAAAAAAAAGAAGAGCATCCAT
>NW_007261576.1:0-945 GCF_000164805.1 Carlito syrichta | reverse complement strand
GCTGTGATTCCAGGCGTGGGCTGCCGTACTATGCCTTCTGGCTCGTTTTCAATGAAGGATTGGGGGTTCAGCCTACTTATCCCAGCACCTCGGGAGGCCAAGGCCAGCAGCCGACCCAAGCCCATGGGCCAAGACCTGCCAGGGTACCTCAGCGAGACCTCTTCTCTACCTTCCGTCCCAAATTATCCAGGTGTTGTGGCATGCACTTGTTCTTCCGGCTCCTCAGAAGGACTGGAAAATGTTTGCCAGAGGCTGGTGGACCTAGGCTGCACTGGCCAGGAGTGAGCCACTGCCCTCTAGCCTGTGCAACCAAATGAGACTTCGACTAAATGAAAAAAAGGAAAATGAAAAAAAAGAAGAGCATCCATTTGTTTATGTGGTGGGGATCATCGTAAACAGACAGAAGTCATTTGGGAAGGAGGTCACAGCCTTGGGCCTAGAATTTCCGAAAGAAGATAGATAAGCAGACAATCAAGCTGTGACTTTGAGAGGTCAAAATGGGGGACTGCTGGAGCCAGGTAATTTGAGACCAGCTTGTGCCATGTAGCGAGACCTCGTCGCTCCCCAGAAAACAAACACTGGAGTCGCACGTGGTGGAACCCATGGTCCCAGCTACACGGGATATGGTGGCTTCTTTCCTGGGGCATTCTTTTGTGTTGCCCCCACTGACAGAATGTTCCAGTCCGGGACTTGCATCGTGGCTCATGGCCGTTAGCCCCACACCCTGGGAGATCGAGGTGGGAGGCTACCTGAGCCCAGGTTTGGAGTCAAGCCCGGGTGACATGGCTAGATGTCATCTCTACATTAGATCCCCAAAATCAAGTCAGTCGTGGTGGCCTCTGGAATCCCACCTTCTCAGGGTCTGATACAGGAGGATCACCTGAGCCCCACAGGTCGAGGGCCCTGGAGCCACATACATGCCACTACACCCAAGCCAGTTGGACG
>NW_007261575.1:948666-949762 GCF_000164805.1 Carlito syrichta | reverse complement strand
CACATAATTGGCCATAAATCAAGCATAAGCAAATTTAAAAGGACTGAAATTCTACCATGCACCTTCTCGGACCACAGTTGGAACAAAAAGAAACATTAACACCAACAAGGTTCCCCCAAAACCCACAAAGACATGGACACTAAACAGTATGATGCTAAACAACTCCTGGGTCAATGATGAAATCAAAACAGAGATCAAAAGATACCTGGAAACAAATGAAAATGAAGAAACATCTTACCAGAATCTCTGGGACGCCATGAAAGCTGTAGTAAGAGGGGAATTTATATCCCTACAAACATACATGAAGAAAATGGAAGGAGCACAAATTAACAGCCTAACAAGCCACCTAAGGAAGTTGGAAAAGCAAGACCACAAAAACCCTAATTTCAGCAGAAGAATCCAGATCACCAAAATAAAAGCCCAAATCCAGGACATAGAAGACAACAAGACAATACAAAAAAATCAATGAAACAAAAAGCTGGTTCTTCGAAAGGATAACAAGATAGATGGTCCCCTAGCTAGACTGAACAAGAAAAAGAAAGAAAAAACCCAAATAAGCACAATCAGAAACACAAAAGATGAAGTCACATCTGACCCTGAAGAAATACAAAACATCATTAGAGACTATGTACACTTGTAAAACCTGCCTAGATTGAAACAAGAAGAAATTGAGACCCTAAATAGACCAATAACAATCAAGGAAATTGACTATGTAATAAGAAAACTACCTACAAAAAAAAGCCCTGGACCAGATGGCTTTCCAGCAGAATTCTACAAGACATTTAGGGAGGAGCTGATTCCAATCCTACTGAAGGTATTTCAGGCGATTGAGTAAGATGGAACCCTCCCCAAATCATTTTACGAAGCTAACATCACATTGATACCCAAACCAGGTAAAGATCTAACAAAGAAAGAGGACTACAGGCCAATATCTTTGATGAACATAGATGTCAAAATTCTCAACAAGATCCTAGCAAACCGGATTCAACAACATATCTGAAAAATCATCCATCATGACCAAGTAGGATTCATCCCTGGGATGCAAGGCTGGTTCAACATTTGTAAAACCATAAATGTAATTAAATACATCAACAGA
>NW_007261575.1:948151-948646 GCF_000164805.1 Carlito syrichta | reverse complement strand
GAAGTCCTGGCTAGAGCAATCAGAGAAGAGAAGGCAATCAGGGGTATCCAAACAGGAAAAGAGGAAGTCAAATTATCTCTCTTTGCAGATGACATGATCACGTACCTTGAAAACCCAAGAATGGACATCTTCACAATGTTGATTCTTCCAATCCATGAGCATGGGATATTTTTCCACTTGTTTGTGTCATCTTTGATTTCTTTGAGCAGAGTTTTGTAGTTTTCATTGTAAAGGACTTTCGCGTCTCTGGTTAGGATGATGCCAAGGTATTTCATTTTTTTTGTGGCAATTCTGAATGGAATTGTGCTTTTTATTTTAGAATCTGTCAAAAACCTCCTTACACTGGTAAAGGCCTTCGGCAAAGTCTCAGAATATAAAATAAATGTGCAAAAGACAATCGCATTTCTTTATGCCAATAATAAACAAACAGAAACCCAAATAAAAAGCACAATTCCATTCACAATAGCCACAAAAAAAGAAATACCTTGGCATCTT
>NW_007261575.1:923289-947613 GCF_000164805.1 Carlito syrichta | reverse complement strand
CAGAACAATCCTCAGCAAAAAAAACAAAGCAGGTGGTATCACATTACCAGACTTCAAACTTTACTATAAAGCTACAATCATCAAAACAGCTTGGAATTGGTATAGGAATAGGCATATAGACCAATGGAATAGAAGTGAGATTCCAGAAGCAAAACCTCAATTTCTCAATCAACTCATCTTCGACAAAGCCTCCAACACCTACCACTGGGGAGAGGAGAACCTATTTAGTAAATGGTGCTGGGAAAACTGGCTTATCATATGCAGAAGATTGAAACAGGACCCCTATCTATCCCCATACACAAAAATTAACTTCAAATGGATCAGAGACCTAAATGTAAAACCTCAAACCATAAGAACCTTAGAAAATGAAGGACATACCCTCATGGAAATTGGAACTTACATCCAATTCCTGAACAAAATCTGAAACCCACAGGCCATAAGGGATAAGATAGACAAGCTTCTGCAAAGCCAAAGAAACCATCAAGAGAGCAGGGAGACAGCCTACAGACTGGGAAAAAGTATTTGCCAACTCCAGGTCTGACAAAGGCTTAACATCTTGGATCTACAAGGAACTCAAACGTGCTGAAAAGAAAAAAACAAACAACCCCATTATAAAATGGGCAAAAGATATGAACAGACATTTCACTAAGGAAGATATCCGAGCAGCCAACAAACACATGAAGAAATGCTCAACCTCACTAATCATCAGGGAGATGCAAATCAAAACCACACTGAGATACCACCTAACTCCAGTCAGAATGCCAATTATCAATAACTCAAAAAATAACAGTTGTTGGAGAAGGTGTGGCGAAAAGGGAACACTTCTACAGTGTTGGTGGGAGTGTAAACTAGTGCAACCTCTGTAGAAAGCAGTGTGGCGATTCCTAAAAGCTCTAAACATCAACATCCCATATGACCCTGCAATCCCCTTACTGGGAATATAACCTGAAGAACTCAAATCACTCTATAAAAAAGATTCCTGCACACGAATGTTTACCGCAGCATTGTTCACAATAGCAAGAACCTGGAACCAACCATGCTGTCCATCAAAAGAGGATTGGATTTAAAAAATGTGGTGCATATACACGATGGAATACTATGCAGCCATAAAAAAAGAACAAAATCATGAATTTCGCAACCTGGATGTCATGAGAGTCTATAATACTGAGTGACCTCTCACAGAAAGAAAGATCTGAATATCACATGTTCTCACTCATATAGTGGACCTTGATCATTCAACGCACTACCATAAGAAAATGACTGACAGTGGTGGGAAACTATGGGGGGGAAGGGGGATGGGACTAATGGTAGTAAACATCTGTCTGGGGACGGGAAGCCACCTGTTATCAACAAGGGGGCCTGAATGAAGTATATTTGTATACCTAACCCTTAACTGTACCCCACAATATCATAATAAAAAATATTGATAAAAAAATGGATAAAAAAATCTTATTTTAAATAAAATTTTTTAAAAAATAGCATGGAGTAACACAACTCTACAAACGTTGGCTCCACCCCTTTGCTCAAGCATTATTACCAAGAGTCCTAAAACACCTTAAACCTGTAAAAAGAATATGATAGAAAATACCCACAAAGTTCAAATGCTTACAACTTATAAAGATAATATAGAAAGCTCTGAATGAAAACACCTTATAATATGTAAGTTTTCACGTAGGCTGGCTAAACCACCAACTGTGGTAATGTGGTAATGAAGTCAAAGTTCAATGTTCATACTCTTTCATTTTTGTTCTCACAAGGTATGCTCTCGTTACAACTTACAGAATAGAATCATCCTTTGCTTAAGAGTATTAAACTGATATTAAAACAAGGCGCAGAGGTTGTACAACTTAGGAGCAGAGCTAAGATTAGAACCCCTGCTACTTGAATGCCAGACTCTTGAATAAAAATTATCTTTCTCTTTCAGTATCAGTATTTATAATCCAAAAATAAAAGTCCAAAAACTTAGTGCAGATAAAATGTTTCCACAAACTATATGAAATCTATAAATACAACTGGGTGTGGTACTTTGTGTCTATAATCCCAGCACTTTGGGAGTATTACTTGAGCCCAGGAGTTTAAGACCAGCCTAGCTCATTTCTATTAAAAAAAAAAAATCAAAAAATTAGGTGGGTGTGGTGGCACACACCTAGCCTCAGGAACTTGGGAGGCTGAGGTGGGAAGATCACCTGAGCCCAGGAGACTGAGCCTGCAGTGAGCCGTGATTGTATCATTGCTCTCCAGCCTGGGTGAAATAATGAGACCAATGAGGGGGAAGGTGGGGAAAGACAGAAAGAGTTATAAATGCCACATGAAGCTGAAAATAATTTCAAATGATATAATGGGAAGTTTGCTTCAAGTTTAATATCTTTTCTCTTTTAAATTCTCTTTTAGAATATCTCTATAAACACAAAATTAAGCTTCTGATACTATAGTTATACACTCAAGCTTCAAAACTAACATACTTTTCTTTGACAAAATCAGTAAATAGACACACTTGTCAAAGAATCATTGCAGTCTAACACTTCACTTAGTAAATAAATATTTGCAGACAGTCAGTAAATAGTATAAATGCTTTTCTTGAAATGCTAAGTGAAAAAAACCAGACACAATGGTATACATATCACATGGCTCTGTCTGTATAAAATTCTAAAACAACAAAAGACAGAAAGCAAAATCACTGTCTGCCAGGGGTCAAGAAAGACTGACTGCAAGAGGATACATGAGAAGCATTTGGGATAAACAAGTTTTCTCTTCCATGATTATGGAGGTAGCCAGACATCTGTATATATGTTTTCAAAACTCACTAAACTCTACACTGAAAATTTCAGAATTTTATTAGGTGAAAAGTATATCTCAATTTTTTAAAAATAATACATAATGAATCAGCATGCTTTTCAAAGAATCATTATAATCAAAATATTTTAGTTGGTAGACAAATAATTATTTGTAAAAAATCTGTAACTAATATGAATACTTTTTTCACAATCATAAGTAGTGTTTACTTCTTGACATTTGTATAGAAATATATATTATTTTTTTCCTAGAAAAACAAGCAATAGTAAGAAGTGCTTGAAAAGTAACTTTGAATGCAATTTAAAACCCTCCAAAAATGTCGCATAAACTCAGTTAGTTTACTAATGCAGTACTTGGCAGGTCCTTGAATAATTTTTCCAGAGTATACCACAGGTTGCAAATTTGGGTCATACAGGGATCAAGCAGATAATATAAGTGAGGAAGAGGAAGAAATGCTGTAGTAAACTGGCGAGCATGTGGCTCTTGCCAAGTAAGCTGTCACCACTAGGTACTGCAGAAAGATGCCAGGAAGGAACACAGGCCTCACCATAGTCAGAACTTCTGATGTTTAAAGAGAAGCAGAAATTTAGACTTTTATGTAAATTTTCTGATTTTTTTTTTTTTTTTACAATGATGGCTCAAATTTTTTTTACAACATATGGACTAAACAAAATACATACAAAGGCAGGATTATGCCTCCGGTCCAGTTATGCTTTCCAAACTTTTTCAATGGTACCGTCTTGCCATCTTTCTAACTGCTTACCTCTTTCTTAGTAGATTCTAGAATAATGTAGAACATTACTAGAACTGAAATAAAATTTATCTCAAAATTACATGAAAGCTAGTCACTTCTGGTTGAAAACCAACTCCCATTTACATTTCTAAGCAAACTGGTTGGTATCAAAAGAAGAAGTGAGTTAGAATGAAGAGAAAAGTGATGCAGAAACACTGAAGAAACCACTACTTTAATTAGGATCACAGTCAACTTCCAGACTCCACAGCAATAAAATAATCCATGTGCTGAAATTTGAGAACTTCATTGCCCCAACTAGTCCAACCTGGCTGTAAATTTCGAGCAAACAATTCCAAACATTCCCCATCCGGCTTGATGTAGTCTTTTAGAACTTCTGTCCAAAAGAAGAGAAAAAAACACAAAAATTATTATCAAGAAAGGAACAAATTTCCTTTTAACAGTTAAGGGCAGAAAAGAAGGAATGTTTCATTTTTTTCTTAAAAGACAGCATATTAATTTCATGGATTTCATCACAGGCTTTACTATTTATAGTTAGCCATTTGAAATAGGCACCCTTGAGATTGGGAACAATTCCATCAGAACTTCAGTAGTCCTGATTTATTGGTTTTCATTTGTAGATGAGAAATGAGGATTTTAACACCCACATAGGTGACTTTTCAGTTTTCCAATACTGCTGACATATCTCCTGAGTACTAACTCAATTTATTTTTTAATAAATATAATCCATGCATGAAAAAGAACTCTGAAGAAATAAGACAAAGACAACACATTGAGAAAACTAAGATAAAAGTATTTCTGCAACATATACTTTAGAAAGTATTAAAGGGAATACTTCATTTACTACTCTGTGTAAGTGAAGAGTTGGCTATAGACAAAAATATTCAGAGCATATAACTATAGTCCCCTTATCTATAACTTCATAGTTCTAAGAATATTTCATTTCCAAATTACAGATCCCTCTTTACCTAAAAGATCATCATATTAGTTTCACAATTAAGTATTCCTTACATTATTCAATGTATTAATAACTATTGAAAATTATGTTGTGCAAAGGTAGCTCATATATATGTTAGCTAAACAGCTGTTATCTACACTGAACAGAGAAAAGAGTCCTTTTTTTTTAGGTACATGCTCAGTTGGATGACCAATGTTTAAATCGATTTAACCTTGATCATACTGCTGGTAAGCTATACTAACCACATAACAGGAATTAGGTATGAAATTCAGAGAAGAAAAATCACTAGAAATGGTAGAATATAGTTCATAATAGCTACATAAAAATGATACGGGTTCCTTAGAAATACTTGATATGGGGGGGGTTAATAGACAATATAAGCCGGGCTCGGTGGCTCAGCCTGTAATCCTGCGCCTTTGGGAGGCTGAGGTGAGTGGATTGCCTGAGCCCGCGGGTTCGAGACCCACCTGGGCAGCGAGACCTCATCTCTACAATAAATCAAAAAATCAGCCGGGTGTGGTAGCGCACACCTGTAATTCCGGCTACTCAGAAGGCTGAGGCGGAAGGATCGCCGGAGCCCAGCAGGTCGAGGCTGCGGTGGCCGGGAGCGGCCACTGCACTCCAGTCTGGGCAACCGAGTGAGACTCCAACTCAAAAAAAAAAAAAAAGAAAGAAAAATCTATAATAGACAATATATCAAACATTTTAGGTTTCATCATCTTCTTCAATTGCTCTCACAGAAAAAATACTTTTGTTCATTTGTCAGAAAGTACTGGTCCAGTTTGGCAAAATTTAAGAATTAAAAGTTTTCATCGTCTATAATCCAAGTAAACCCAAATTTGGGCTCCGACAGATTCTAGGAGATGCTGGCATGAAGATTTCTTGTCTTTTCATAAGTATATAAATTAAATGCTAGTAAACTTGAAAGAGAAAGATTTCCCCAGAGACTTACAGGACAATAACCCTATATCACTTTTCCATTTTCTTCCCCATGAATTCAATGCTTTACTGGCCTCAATTCACTTTTAATGTGGTCTAAGGTTATACTGAAACAAGGCTGGTTGTTTTTGCTTAGTTTGTTCAGTTTTTTGGTGTAAAGATGCTAGCACCCCTATTTTGGAACTTAAACTGGAGTCAGTCAGTCAAAAATGTTTACTCTTCTGAGTACCCACTATAATCAGTGTTATAGGACTTAACTAAGGAAGTAGAATAACCATGTTTTATAAGCATTCACAGTCTAGTAGAAAATGAAGGCCTGGAATTTGGATGGAGCAGAAAAATACATACAACCTAAAATTATTTATTACCATCCTACTTTACCAATGTGATACATTTTTGCATGGTTCTAGTTAAGAAAAACAGAATATCAAGTAGTGTTTTTATAATGTTAACCACATTTGTTTTACTTCAAAATAAAGCAAAATAATGGCAAATTAATGGAAATGTCTTATTCTTACTAATTTTAAACATCAATTTAAAAATAAATGCAAATGTATAAATTTAAACATTAGCATGACACGTATACTTAGACAATTATATACATCTGGAATTAGTACAACACACTTTAACCAATGGAGGGGTACAATCCTGCTTAGCCCGCCCCTTGTTCCCCTTGTGCTCTGGAAACACAGGGCAGGAGTAGGAGAGATGAGGCCTGAACATCAGTGCATATAATCTCATCAACTATATTTTACTCTTTAGACAGAAACTAATAGTAAGTAAAGCAGTAAAAAGGAATGGCAAAATATAAAAGCCAAATTTTGATTCAAATACTTTTATTTCGTAATTTTCCTACTTTAAATCTTCAACGTTAATAAACATGTATGTTAGGTTGTAAGCCATAGGTATCAATGACTTATCTTTCAACCTCTAGGAGAAAATGTTAAAACTTAGAATAAACATATCATTTTCCAATGGAATATGGACCAATGTGGTCTCTCTCTACATTTTACAGCAAAAATAACCAATTAAACTTAAAAAAACAAGCTATGTGTTTCTCTAAATGCAAAAGGAAGAACATTTCATTTCATGAATTTGCATAAGCAGTTTAAGAATATTTAAATATAAAAGCTTTATTTAAATATTTAAATATATAAATATATTTATATTTAAATATATAAGCATTATATACAAAGTATATATTGTCTGAAATCCCTAGAGTTATGATTTCATACCAAAATACACAGCAAAAATCTGAAAGTTGCTTTCTGATGGCTTTAATCTGTACTGCTCTATACCAAAAATATCTATTGTAACATTAACTCAAAAATAAACCATTACTAATATTTCCAGTCTATCACTACTTAACTAAAACGTAAGATTATACATATACTGAGTCATACAGATTTTTCCCCCAAAATCTAACATTTGCTTTTAAACATTCTCAGTCCTAAAAATGTGTGTGTACTGCCCTCTACTGGGAATATAGCAGACCTGCATTTCAAAGATACGAGCTGTAATAATTTTCATTCACTATTTTAAAACCTTTCTCTTGTAACTAATCTTTAAATAAAATTTTATTCTACTCTACAGGATCAATAAATAGTTAACTATCATTTGAGAATGAAAAGTTTAAGTAAGGTCTGAGACAAACACTAAATTAAGCTTTGTTATTCACCAAATTACAAAAAACATTCAAATGAGAGGAAGACATGTATATATACCATGAGGTATAACTAGTGCCAAAGGTAATTTTTTCCCTCAAGGGACAGTACAACCGCACTTTTCATTTAAGCCACATATTAATGCATTAAAGAGTTTATGGTAGTCGAAAGTATAAAGGTGCATGTTCAATGAGATCCCCTCTAAGTCAAAGAATGGATCATCAGGTAGACATTTGACTATTTCTCAAATGAAGCAGTACGTTAAAGATTCTTCTGCATAAACAACTCAAATAATAGAAATCCTGAGTGCTAGCAATAAAAATTCTCTTGGGAATTTATGTGTACCTTCTTATATGTCCTAGCTCATATTCTGCAAAATAACAAGCTGTCTGTAGTTTTCCTAAGTGGAAGTTTGTAGGAGTTTTGCTGTTGTTTTATTCAAGCAGAAATTATCAAATTAATAAAATATGCATTCCTGAAGAAATTCTTTGAAAAGTAAACACCGAATATTAAATTCAGTATCTCTCAAGGACTTACATATATATTTAAAAGATTATATATTCTTTTTTTTCTTTGTTTCTTTCTTTTAGTTGGAGTCTCACTCTGTTGCCCAGGTTGGAGTGCAGTGGTACACTCGCGGCTACCACAGCCTTGACCTGCTGGGCTCAGGCAATTCTTTCACCTCAGCCTTCCAAGTAGCTGGACCTACAGGTGTGCGCCACCATGCCCGGCTAATTTTCTGATTTATTGTAGGGGCAAGGTCTTACCAAGTTGCCCAGGCTGGTCTCAAACCCCTGGGCTCAGGTAGTCATCTTACCATGTTGCCCAGGCAAGTCTGGAACTCCTGAGCTCAGGCCTCCCAAAGCGCTAGGATTACAGGCTTGAGCTACTGCATCCAGCCTAAAACATTATATATTCTATATAAATAAATACATTATTCTTTCTTTACAAAAGAACTTTGAGACAGAAAAAGATTTGAGTAACTTGCCCAAATACCAGAGCCAGGATTCAAACTCATATTCGTTAATTTCCAAAGCCAAATTCTCTACTAATCCTTGCTGCTTAGCTTCACTGAATGACAAACAACATACTAAAGCATGAAGACTAGTGAGAATTGCAGTTTGCAGCAATTACTTTTCCGTGTTTCAGAAAAGCAACATTACCTCTTAAAAAATCGTAAAACTGAGAGCCTCTACCAAACAACAAGGGGATTCTAACCATTTCTCTGACTGCTATTCAGAGCTCCTAGTTTTAGAACAAGCAAGGGAAAGGTCGGAACCCTGGGAGTAAAATAAAGCCCTTCGCTGAACTACAGCCTCAGATGCTCCAACAGCACTCACCCTGTCAAGGCCAGTCACGTGGCACAACTGATCATAAGGGAGAATCTGAAAGGCAGTGTAACAGGAAAAGCTGAGGTACTTAAAAACTAATTCATTCTCTATCTCATAAATTCTGCTATAAAACTTTAGAATATTAATTACAACACACACCTGATTTAATTTTCAAATCTGTAGACCATTCAAATACTAAATTCAATCCTTTTTAAAATTTGACAGAAATGGTAACAATTCTATTTTATAAAAACATACCAGCAAGCGGTGGCTTATGTGAGTGAAGAGTACAGGGTACGCTGACAATTAATTTGTGGTCTGGAATGGGGAGCACTTTTACATCCGCATTCCTAATTAACACAGAACAAAAAAGTAAGCTATGTTTTAAAAAACAATTTTTATATATATGCCACAGTTGCATTATTTTTTTCTCTTTCAAGTTTTATCTGATCTTAAAACAAACTTAAGATTGGAACCAATGAAGAAAATCAACAACTTAAGAACTGAGACATTCCTAAAATTTCCTTTTCTACAATAACGACAAGTACACACTCGATAAAACAAAATATAAAGTTTTATGTGCCATAACCATTCATTCTTTTCTGCTCTGGGTCACTTTTAGATTTTCAAAAACATAAAAATTAAGGAAAGGCAATGATTACCATGTTAACCACTTTCAAAAGCCTAAAATTGAACATATTTACACAATTTTGAAAAATTACATTTCCTACCTTGATGGTAAAGCAGTTTTTTCTTGAACTCTCCCCAGTATGAGACCTTCATAAGGTTTTTTGTGAGGAGAGTCTAATGGGAACACAAACTCTCCTGAACTGGTGATCTGATAGGAAAGAACCAACAAAATAAGGGTTATTTTTTCCCATCACTACACAGCTTCTACATACACAAAAGGAAATTAAACCTCCAAACTAGTGCTGTTTAAGAAAAATATAATATAAGCTATGTATTTAATTCTAAATTTTTCTGATGGCTGAATACTAATGAATTGATAGTTTAAATGCTTTTGAATTTGAATAGCTAGGTGAATCCTTGAGAGTATAGTCATGCCAGGATGAAATGATAAAGTTGAATATCTGTATTAATAATGATAAGGGCCAGTCTCTGGATTAGATATTGTCTATCTTATCAACCACCCAGCTTCCTTCCTTATTAATTTTAGCTTTGACTGTATTTAATGATACTACTACCCATAACTAAAGGAAAATGCACTATTATGCTCTTCTTAGTCATATTGCTGGTAATCAGTAAATGTTATTTGAATGAAATAAGCTACTTATAACATGCTTTCTAATAATAAATTTTAGCAAAAAGTAGAGATTGTTTATGTGCAAGAAAATAATATAGTTATATTTAAAATATTTATATAATGTATTTTTTAATCTCTTATAGAAGCACTCTCCAGTATGGCAGCCACTACCACACACAACTCTTCAGCATTTGAAATGTGGCCAGTCCAACTGAGATGTGCTATGAAGTATAAAATACACACTGAGTTTCAGACATAGTACAAAAGAAATAATGTAACATATGCCAGTTATACAAATATTAACCACTGAAATAATAATAACTTGACTTATCCTCTTAGAATTTAGAAAGGCTTTTGTAGACTTCATCTACATAATCATTGTATCTTTAAAAGGAAGTCTAAGCCAGGCACAGTGACTCACACCTGTAATCCCAGGACGTTGGAAGGTGGAGGCAAGAAAGAGGATTGCCTGAGCCTAGGGATTCGAGCCCAGTTTGGGCAACTTGGCAAAACCTCATCTCCATAATTTAAAAAAAAAAAAGAGCCAGGCATGGTGGCTTATGCCTATAGTTCCAACTACTTGGAAGCTGAGGTGGAAGGATCACCTGAGTCCAGCAGGTTGAAGCTGCAGTAGCCACAATCATGCAACTGCATTCTAGCCTGGGTGACAGAGTAAGACTCTGAATCAAAAAATATATATATTTTAATTGAAAAGCCCTTGTCAGAGGAGGGATACAAGACAGATACCACGGAGCAGCAGACCAGCACCTCTCTCACCAAACATGCAGAGTAGGGACACAGCCACCAATAGATGGAGACACCCCTAACACTTTTAGACAGTGAAGCACCCTGCACCCAGAAAAGGTCTCTTTGACGATCTAGAGACCAGAAAGTGATGGTAGATGTGAGAATCTGGACACCCCATCTCCCAACATGCACCAGTTCACACAGGAACTAAAGCCCTGCCCAGTGAAGGACAGTGGGTGCTAAGATGTTCTGGATTGGTTCACCCCTACCCAGCCATGCACGAGGACACTCAAGCTGGAAGAATCCTGGTCAGGGCACAGCAGCAGACAACCGGAGTCCAAGTGGAACAGAGAACAAAACCTGTGCCCAGTCAGCCACCGTGAGTGTGGCTTCAGCCAATAGAGCCAGACAGCTGGCTCCCAGGCAAGGAAATCATGTCTGCAGAGTGAACCAACAGCTGGTGGCCATCTTCCCAGTCAGATCAGAAGAAATTACCTTCAAGCTCTGTGTACCTACAGGGCAGATCATCTCTACCCCTGTAACAGGGAACTCGCTCTTTTTCAAGAGCAGAATGTGGACTTGAACAGGGAAGGGGTAACACAAAAGATGCCCAAAGGTTTTCTCAGTGGGAAGACTTCTGGGTTGCAAACACAAATAGAAGATGGAGGTCCAATTCCCCACTCCCTCTCCACAGATGCTAGCAGCAGGGGCTGACTACACCAACAGCAAGAAAGAAAATCTACAGAAGAGAAACCTGTCAAAGACGGGAGCAAGGAGTAGAAGTGAGAGTGCCCCTCCCTCTCTCACCAAGTGACCTAAATGGAACCACAAAAAGGGCCCTAGAACAGAGGGTCATTGACTAGCTTGAGAGACACAAAAATAAAGATGAATTATAGAGAAGTAAGAGAGGCCTGTCACAAATGAGAAAAAAAATCAATGAGAAAACATAGGCAACCCTCGGAGTTCTAAAGAGGCAGCACCTGAAAAAGCAGCTATAAGAGCACAAACAATGGGAACCCCTCAGAAAGACCTGCCCCAGATGACAGTCACAGAAATCAGAGATTGGATGGTTAAAATGAACAGAGAGAACCAAGAAAAAGTACAAATGAAACTCACCAAGGTCATATAGGAAGTAAAAGCGGAGTTGGCCAATTTCAAAAAAGCCTATTCTGAAAAAATGGAAATGAACAGCTCCATCCTGGAAATCAAAACACAATAAGAAACATAGGGAGCAGGATCAACCAAGCAGAAGAAAGAATCTCAGAGCTTGAAAGCCAAAATATGGAATTAACCCAGTCTGTCAAAACAGAAAAAAAATTCAAAAACAAAGCCCCCAAGAGTTGTGAGACTATGTCAAGAAATCAAATCAATGCCTGATTGTTATCCCACAAGCAGAAAGGGAAACTGAGAACACTATGGAATAAACATTCCACTATGGAACGAACATTCCAAGAAAACTTCCCATATCTCTCTAGAGACATGACCATTCAAGCACAAGTGATTCAGAGAACCACTGCAAACCACTACATTGATAAGACCATTGCCAAGACACAGAGTAATCTGCCTTCACAAAGTAAGCATGAAAGGAAAAATTCTAAAGGCAACTAGAGAAGGATCAGACCACCTGTCCTATGGTAAACCCACAGCCAACATTTTGCTCAGTAGGCGGATGTTGGAAGCATTCCCTTTAAGAATGAAAAGCAGATTGGAGAGCAGCAGCCATGGCCCTGTGTTACCCCATGGCCATGGGCCTCAACAAGAGCCACAAGATGACCAAGAGCATGTGTCAGCTGAGGCACAGCTGCCACTGTTGATGCCTAACAAAGCATACCAAGTTCATGCAGGACATGATCCAAGAGGTGTGTGGCTTCACTTCATATGAGCCCATATGAGTGGCATGCCATGTAGCTGCTCAAGGTCTCCAAGGACAAGTGGGTACTCAAGTTCATCAAGAAATGGGCAGGGATATACATCTGCACCAAGAGGAAGCACAAGGAGTTGAGCAACATCCTGGCTGCTGTGAGGAAGGTGGCAGCCCAGAAAGACTGAGCCCCTTAGCCACCCAGTAAAGCCTTTGCAGAAAAAAAAAAGAAAGAAGGGAAAGAAGACAAGGATGCCCACTCTCCTCCATCCTGTTCAACAAAGTGCTGGAAATCCTAGTCAGAACAATCAGGTAAGAGAAGGAAATCATGGGTATCCAAATAGGAAAAGGGGAAGTTAAGCTGCCCCTCATTGCAGACAATATGATTCTATGTCTTGAAAACCCTAGGGAGTCTTTCAAAAGCCTCCTCATACTGATAAAAATGACTCAGGTTACAAAATCAACGTGCAAAAGACAGTTGCATTTCTATACACGAACCAACAAGTAGGCAGAGAACCAAATAAAAAGCACAATCCCATTCACAATAGCCACACACAAAAATGAAATGCCTTGGCATTCACCTAACCAGAGAAGTGAAAGACATTTACAACGAGAACTACAAAATGTGGCTCAAATAAATCAAGGATGACACAAATAAATGGATAACATTCCATGCTCATGGACTGGAAGAATCAATATTGCCAAGATGTCCATCTACACAAGGTAATCTAAAGAGTCAATGCAATACCCATCAAATTACCAACATCATGCATGAAGCCACAGACAATACAGAAATTCATATGGAAACACAAAAGAGTATGAATAGCCAAAATAATCCTCAGCAAAAGGAACAAAGTGAGAGGTATCATATTTCCAGACTTTAAACTTAATTACAAGGCTACAGTAATTAAAACACCTGGTATTGATACACGAATAGGCACATAGATAAATGGAACAGAGATTCCAGATCTGGACAGAAATTCCAGAAGCAAAAACATGGTCTCTCAACCAACTCATCTTTGACAAAGTCACCAATAACAATCACTGGAGAAAGAAGACCATATTTAGCAAATGATGCTGGGAAAACTGGCTGACCACATGCAGAAGAATGACACTGGACCCCTACCTATCACCTTATACAAAAATCAACTCAAAAAGGATCAAAGACCTAAGCGTAAAACTTCAAACCATAAGAATCTTAGAAAAAAACGTACAAAATTCTGTTATGCACATCAAAGTAGGCAACGAATTCTTGACCAAGCCCCCAAAAGCGAATGCCATAAAAGCTAAGATAGAAATGTGAGACCTCATCAAATTGAAAAGTTTTTGCACAGCAAAAGAAATCATCAAGAGAGTAAAGAGACAACCCACAAAATGGGTAAAAAATCTTTGCAAATTATGCATCTGACAAAGGCCTAACATCCAGGATCTATGAGGAACTCAAATGTGCCAAAAGGAAAAAAAACAAACAACACTATTAAAAATTGGGCAAAAGATATGAATAGATATACGAAGATATATGAGCAGCCAACAGATATATGAAAAAATGCTCAGTCTCACTAATCATCAAAGAAACGCAAATTGAAACAATACTGAGATACCACCTAACTTCAGTCAGGATGGCCATTATCAGTAACTCAAAAAACAACAGACGGTGGAGAGGATGTGGGGAAAAGGGAACACTTCAACACTGCTGGTGGGACCGTAAACTAGTACAACCTCTGTGGAAAACAGTGTGGCCATTTCTAAAAGATCTAAAATTTGACCTTCCATATGACCCAGCAATCCCCCTCCTGGGAATATACCTGGCAGAATTCAAATCACTCAATAAAAAAGATACCTGCACACACATGTTTATTGCAGCATTATCCACAATAGCAAAAACATGGAACCAACAGTGCTGCCCATTAAAATTGAACTGGATAAAGAACATATGGTATGTTTGCAAGATGAATATTATGCAGCCATAAAGAAAAACAAAATTATGAATTTAGCAACCTGGATGGAATTAGAATCTATAATACTCAGTGATTTATCACAGAAACAAAGATCTGAGAACCACATGTTCTCATAAGTGGACCCTGGTATTTATCATAACACTGTAAGAAAGGGATTCAGTAGTGGGACACTACTGGGGGAGGGTGGACACATAATATCAATAAGAGTACCCAGCCGGGCTCGGTGGCTCAGCCTGTAATCCGAGCACTTTGGGAAGCCGAGGTGAGTAGACTGCCTGAGCCCGCGGGTTTGAGATCCACCTGGGCAACTTGGCGAGACCTCGTCTCTACAACAAATCAAAAAAACCAGCCGGGCATGGTCGCGTGCACCTGTAGTTCTGGCTACTTGGAAGGCTGAGGTGAAAGGATCGCTGGAGCCCAGTAGGTTGGGGGTGCGGTGGCCGGGAGCATGCCACTGCACTCCAGCTTGGGCGACAGAGTGAGACTGCAACTCAAAAAATAAAATAAAATAAGAGTACTCATACTTTACCTCTACGATGACCACACATGTACCTAACCCTGAATTGTACCCCACATTTTTAAAATAAAAAAAAATCCAAAACTTCACCTGCCTGCAGCCTACTTATGTCATTAATTCTCATTTATAACCCACATCTCTACAATAAAGTTTAAAAAATAAATTAATCAACCAATCAAAAAAATAAAAGGACGTCTAATTCTGAACTGACTTGTTTTTCTGTATTTCTTGATATTCTTGTAACGTGCAGAAATATTAAAGATCATTCAACCAACCATAGGGCTCGAATCGTTTCTCTTGCAAACAGACACAGCAGCACCTAAGGCAATATTCAGAACATAAAAGCATCTTGGTTTTGGCATCTTCCGGCCCCTTTACAGTGGGTTATTTTGCTATTCTCTGAACTCATGTCCAAAATAAGAAAAGAAAGATAGAAGTCACAAAGGGTGACTGAAGTTGTGAGTATAATGAGGGAAAGAAAGCAAAGGGGAAGCCTATTTCTGTTCGGTAATAAATCGATTACAGGCATAAGCCACCACACCCAGCCTATTTGCTGTTTTTTAAAATGACATCAGAGCTTTTTAAAATTTCATCCTGATATCTCCCTGACTGATTTCCCAAGGCCAGCAGTGTAAGACTCTATTCAAAAGGATACAAAAGAAACAGACAAAAGCCTTAAGAAAGAAGATAAAAGTGTTTAGCAGCAAAGCAAAAGTTTGAATTAGCCAATGCTGAAGGAGTACAGCAGTGACATGCTGAGTTAAAAAGTAGATGCTACTTTTATGTGCCCTATATTTCACGCCATATTAACAAGTAAGCTAGTTTCTGAACTTACTTTTACCCAGTGCCATTCAGCAGCCATCTCCACAGACCAAGAAGGATAAAGTTCTCCCTTCACAAAATGTAGGTGCTTCTGTCTATTGGTCACCCAAGTAACAATAAGGCAGTTGGGAGCAGCCAATTTCGGAACAGGTATTTGCTTTATTTGCAGAGGTGACAAATAACTGTACCTAAAAATAAACAGAAAAAAATATGAGCAAAATTCACTGTAAAAAAATAAAAATAAGCAGGGAGACCTGTACAACATTGACTCCACAAATGAAAAGCTCCTATAGCTATTCATTTAAGTAGCTAAGTACGGAACCACAGTGTCACCTAGTGGACGCATTATCACACATGTCAGAAATATTTTCATTTTTCTTTTTACTCATTGAAAATTGTCAGGGCCAGGTACAGTGGCTCACACCTGTAAACCTAGCACTTTGAGAGGCCGAGGTGGAAAGATCATTTGGGGCCAGGAGTTCAAGACCAGCCTAGGCAACACAGTGAGACCCTGTCTCTATAAAAAAAAAAAAATCAAAAAATTAGCCAGGTGTGGTGGCATGTACCTGTAGTCCTAGCTATTCAGGGAAGATGAGGTGGAAGGATTGCGTGAGCCCAGGAGTTAGAGGCCGCGGTGAGCCATGATCATACCACTGCACTCCAGTTCACGCAATTAAAAAAAAAAATCCAATTTTTGTTTAAAGTGCATTTCATTTCATTAATATTACCATTTAAAATATTTTTATGAAAGGAGTTAGAGGAAGATGGCAGCAGAGCCAGTCAGACTATGCGAGTCCCAGTGTGAGTGAGTAAGTGTATGGAAAATTTGGCATACCCTGTTGGTGTGTAAGTGGGCATGTCAGTGACTAACTGAGTGGGGGCTTGGGAGCAAGTGGCCAGGGCTCTCCTGGTGAAGTGGCTGGTGCCACAGCTGCTCTACTTGGTCCCGAGGGCTTCCCCAGGCACAGAACCCAAGCCCCCCTTTTTTAAAGCAACAAAGGCCTTCCTGAGAAGAAGCTACTGGGAGAGACTGAGTGGGTCTCTGGAGAAAGTGGCCAGGGATCTCCTGGTAAAGCAGCTAGTGCTTGGTCTCTGCTTGGTCATTTACTTATCTATTTCTTTATATTTCCTCTTAAAGAAAATAGCCCAACTTCACCCATTAAAGCCTGCCCCTTATGCCAGTTGAATCCTCTTATTCCCATATACCAGTATCTTGTAATGCCAATTATTCCCTTCCTGTATTTTCAACCTCTCTAATAGTCCTCTACCATCAGTCTATAAACATACTCACACTACCCATTTGAAAAGAAGAAAGAGGAGAAAAGGAGGAAGGAGGGAGGGAAAAGAGGGAGAAAGAAAAGGAGAGGAAAAGGGAGGGAAGAGGAGAGAAGTAGAAAATGAAGGGAGGAGAATAGAGATGAGAAAAAGTCCCCCCACTGGGTCTCCTTCCATCTACAATAAGCTAAGGACTGGTATGTACTTAGCCTTTCTACTTTCTCTCCTTGATTTTATTCCTTAGGAGACTCCAATGAGACACATACCACTATACTTGCTCTGAAAAAAGGAAATGACCTTCCAATGGCCAAATGCAACAAACATTAAAATCTAGCTCTTACATATGACAACTGTATGGCATAAATACTCAATAAATATTGCTTAAATAAACAAATAAACAAGTAAAACAATTCAGATCACAAGCACCTGAGCTTCCTGCCATCTAGGCCAGTGTTCTTCCAGCTGACTAGTGTTTTTCATAATCAAAAGGATGATTTCAGCAGGGCCCAATGGTTCACACTTGTAATCCCAGCATTTTGGGAGGCCGCGGTGAGAGGACTGCCTGAGCCCAGGGATCCAAGACCAGCCTAAGTAGCTTTGTGAGACCTCTTCTCCGCAATAAATCAAAAAACTAGTTGGGCATAGTGGGACGCACCAGTAGTTCCAGTTACTTGGAAGGCTGAGGCGGAAGGTTCGCCTGAGCCCAGCAGGTCAAAGCTGCGGTAGCTGTGAGCGTGCCACTGCACTCCAGCCTGGGCAATAAAGTGAGTCTCTGATTTTTTTTTTTTAAGTGATAATTTTAAAAGACTAATTCTGCTACAGTATGAAAAATGTCAATTCAAAAATGTGAACTTACAAGGCTTCAAAAATTGCAGATTCTTGACTGCATTAATTTAATTTATTTGGGTTGATTTGGGGGGAAAGGAGAAAATATTCATATCCCTCCTCCTAGCTCTAATTTTATAGAAATCACTGAGCAAATTCAAAAAGATCCATCCTTATGTGTTGCAATGGAGAGTATGCAACATCACCCACTCTTCAACAGAACACAGGAGCTCATCTTCATGACCTTGATTTGAGAAATGGTTCCTTAAATGCAACCCTAAAGCCACAAGCAACAAAAGAAAAAATTGATAAGAAAGACCATCTCAAAATTTAAAACTTTATGCTTCAAAGAACACTATAAAGACAACCTAGAGAACAGGAGAACACATTTGCAGGTCATGTACTGATAAGGACCTTGTATCCAAAATATATAAAGAACTTGTCAACAATATTTAAAAATCCAATTTTAAAACGTGCAAATGATTTGAACAAACAGTTCTCCAAAGAAGATATACAAATGGCCAATAAGGACACGTAAAGATGCTCAACATCATTAGTTGTTGAAGAAATGCAAATCAAAACCACAATGAGACCACTCCACACTCAACAGAATGGCTATTATTGAAAGAAACAGAAAATACACGTTGGCAGGAATGTGGAGAAACTAGAACTCTCACTGCTGGTGGAAACATATAACAATATAGTCACTGTGGAAAATAGTTTGGCAGTTCCTCAAAAGTGCAAAGACAGCACAGCAATTCTGCTCCTAGGTATATACCCAAGCGAAGTGAAAACACATTGCCCAGAGTTAACCAAACTGCAAAGTCTGAATGCACAGTCCTCAAGACTGAACTTACTTCTACAACCAGTGCAAGTTCAGACAGTTTCTAAAACAACCCTCAGGTTCAAATGTTTGTCAAAATGAGTCACAGAACCTACCCAATGCTATCATACTTGCAGTTACTGTTTATTAGGGGAAAGATATAAATTAAAATCAGTCAAAGGAAGAGAGTTAAAAGATACTAAAGAGATAGCCGGGAGTGACAGTGCACGCCTGTAGTTCCAGCTACTTGGAAGGCTGAGACAGAAGCACTGCCGGAGCCCAGCAGGTGGAGGGGCCAGTCTGAGCGGCAGAGTGAGACTCCAACTCAAAAAAAAAAGATGCTAAAGAGATATGACAACTGACCATAATGTCTGATTTTATTTGCTACACTTTTGGGAAAATCAGTGAAACCTGAATAAGGGCTGTAGATAACAGTACTGTATCAATAAGAGTATTATATCAATGTTGATTACCTAATTTGATGATTATATTATGATTATGAAAGACAATATCTTTGTTTTTAGGAAATAAACACCAAAATATTTAAGAACACTTTCTCTTAACTAACGCATCCTCAAGTAATTAAAAATAATCATATATAGATATAGATATCCACACACAAACACACACACAGAAAATAAATAGTTGAATTCTTTGTATGCTTCAAAAGAACAAATCCTATTGGCACAGCTCATAAATAAGAAGCACAGGAAAGCTAAGGATAACTGAAGAGAAAGAAATTTCACATAAAGTTGAAGTCAAAGAAACAAATTTTTCGGTATAGAACACTGAAGAATGAGAAGAAATGTAACTGAAGACATTCATTAGAACTACCCCATACCCAGAGGAAGGAACGTTACACAGAGAAGAGAAGACAAGAAGAATCCAAACAAACAGGTCTTGCTGGGTTTACCCCTCAATCTATTACCATTAGATCATACCCATTTGTCCAATACATTTCTACACAGCTGCTCATTCTTCATTAAATCTAAACATAAAAATACACATTTTTCCCTGGGTCTTTAGGTCTTCATTTCTGAAGGCTCCTGTGTCACACAAAACTTCGATTAAATACATCTATTATGATTTTTTAAAAAAAGAACTAGAAAAAAATTGACACTATTATTAATTCTAGAGATGGTCTCATTCTGATGCCCAGCCTAGAGTGCAGTGGGACAATCATAGTTCATTATAATCTTACACCCCTGGGCTCAAGTGACCCTCTAGAGTCAGCCTCCTTGAGTAGCTGGGACTACAGGTGCAAGCCACTATGCCTGGCTAATTTTTTTCTTGAATGTTTTTGTAGAGACAGGAGTCCTGTTGTGTTGCTCAGGTCTCAACTCCTGGTCTCAAGCAATCCTTCCAGCTTGGTCTCCCAAAGTGCTGGGATTACAGCTGTGAACCACCACACCTGATCTTTTTTTTGAAAGCAAGATTTATTGAGAGTACAGAAAAGTTCCCACAGTAGGAGAAGACCCGAGAAGGTTGCCCCCTGGCCATCTTTTAAAACACTATTAATAGGCATTATCACCAGGCATGGTGGCTCATGTCTGTAACCCCAGAACTTTGGGAAGCTGAGGTAGAAAGACTACTTGAGCCCAGAAGTTCAAGACCAGCCTGGGCAATATAGGCAGACTACGTCTCTTCCAAAAAAACCCCCAAATGATTAGCCTGGTGTGGTGGCACGTGCCTGTAGATCCAGTTACTCGGGAGGCTAAGGTGGTAGGATGGCTTAAGTCAAGGTAGCATTTAACCATGATCTCTGCACTCCACCGTGGGTGACAGAGTGAAACTCCGACCAAAAAACAAAAAAATGGAATTATCATCTTAGCAACTAACTGAACTCATTATCCTAAGAGGTGACATAAACTAAAATGGTGTCATAAATTTATAATAAAAACAAATGTAAGAATGAATCAGACAAATTCATTCATAGCAGGTTACTAAGGAAAACCAGAAATATTTTGGCACACTTTTTTAAACTTTAGAATTTGATAACAAAGAAGCCAAAGATGTTGCCCTTGGTATTAAAGAAATAATTCTAAATTGATGCAGGCGATTACTAAATATATCATTCTTGGCCAGATACGGTGGCTCAGCCTGTAATCCCAGCACTTTGGGAGGCCAAGGCAAGAGGAATGCCTGAGCCCGGGGGTTTCGAGACCAGCCTGGGCAACCTGGTGAGACCTCATCCCTACAATAAATCACAAAAACTAGCCGGGCGCGGTGGCATGCATCTGTAGTTCCAGCTACTTGGAAGACTGAGGCAGAAGCATCACCTGAGCCCAGCAGGTCAAGGTTGTGGTGGCCATGAGCGTGCCACTGCACTCTAGCCTGAGCAACAAGAGTGAGACTCCAACTCAAAAAAATAAATAAATAAATATATATATATATATATATATATATATGCATATATATATATTATTCTTGATATTCTTACACCTATATATAGTTACAGTTCAAGAGAATTATCTAGTTATGGAAATTAAAATTCAAAAACTATTAAGCACTTTAGTAGTTGCAGATAATCTATATCATAAAACAATGCCAATTGAGGAGGGATGGGATTGGCAGTTAAGGGAAACTGCTAGGGGAGGGAGGGGCATACCTCATCAACAAGGGTAACTGCATAATCAATGTCTGTACATCTAACCCTGAATTATACCCCATATCTTCAAAATAAAAAAATAAATAAAATAATAAAAAAGAAAAAATAATAATGCCAATTGTATATGAAACTACAGTGTACAAAGGAAAACAGTTTTTAGAAAGAATTTCTCATAGATAATCTATTTCCACTTACCTGTTACTTCTTTTAACTGATTTGTTCTCCCATGGAGGATCTATCACAATTACATCAAATTTTTTCCCACCTGAAAACAAAGACACAATTTTCAAAAATACTTTGTGTATATAATCACTTTAAAAAGTAAACATGGTCTTTAAAACTGAAGTGCTATTACTACAGATATAAATATAATGAGGCTGGGTATGGTGGCTCACACCCATAATCCTAAAACTTTGGAAGGCTGAGGTAGGAGGACTGCTTGAGCCCAGGAGTTCGAGACCAGCCTGGGCAACACAGCGAGACTCATCTCTACAAAAAAGGTGAAAAATTAGCTTGGCATAATGGTGCACACCTGTAGTCCCAACTAATCAGGAGGCTGAGGTGAAAGAATTGTCTGAGCCCAGGAGGTTGAAGCTGCAGTGAGCTGTGATCCATGCCACTGCACTCCAGCCTAGGTGACAGAGTAAGACACTGACTCAAAAAAAAAAAAAAAAAATGATACACACACACACACACACACAGTGAGAGAGAGATACATATACATATACATATATATGCGCCATATATACATATGTAATACAAAAGTGAATCTGTTGCATTTATTCAAATAGACTTATGTAAAAAAATTAGAGATCTCCCTTATAATTTAGTGCCTCTGGGATCTTAAAACATTTTTTACCTACTGCAATTTTTTCAGAGACTACCTGCAGATAACTAAAGCTCAGTGAGCTGGACACTAATAATGTGTAAATTCCCTATAAATCTTGGCAGTCATACTAGCATGGGTCCTATCAAGCACAGGTCATGTTTTTAATTTTTAATTTTAAAATAATTTCAGTCTTATAACTGATATCTTGGCTATAACAAAACTTCCCCAATTATCTACTAATACCTTTTTATCTGGTCCAGGATGAAGACCAAGATCACACATTGCATTTATCTGCTATCTCTCTTCAATCTCCTCCAATCTAGAAGTTCCTTAGTCTTTCTTTGTCTTTTGTGACTTTGACATTTTAAAAGTTAGTGGCCAATTATTCTATAAAATGTCCCATGATTTGGGTTTGGTATTTCCTTGAGATTAAATGTAGGTTTATTCTGGCAAGAGTATCACTGAAGTAATACCTGCCATGCCCTATCAGAGTAACATACCAGGAGATACACTAATGTCAGAAAGTCTCATTATTTGTGATAGCACCTCATATCACTTGGCTAAAGTATCTGCCAAGTTCCTCCAGTTAACAAGTGTCTTATAGGAAGATACATCACTTGGCTAAAGTGTCTACCAAGCTCCTCCAGTTAACAAGTGTCTTATGGGAAGATACCTTAAGACTATGAAAGTACCCTGTTTCATCTTTTCACCCACTATTTGGATGGCATTCATAAAATAGAAATATTCTAGTTCCTTCAATTCCATCCACATTTATTAATTGGAATTTTACTGTAAGAAAGAGCTTTCCCTTCTTCCCCCTTTATAAACATAGGTATCTTTTTGTAAATGTACAATCTTATAAGTAAACCAAAGAATGCAAATTAAATAAGAAGGTGAAAATTTTTAAACGATTAGAGTAACAGATAAAAAAAGAATAGGAAAAAAATGTTCATGCATATCATGGTTTCTCATTAATTTGTTATCCTGTCATTTACTCTGAAGAATTTATGACACTGTTACATGGATAACTACTCATGTGTATGATGGCTTGATAGCAATTAAAAGCTTTTCATTAGTAAGTTATGTTGTATTTGCTCATAACTTAAAATTTTGCTATAAAATGTCCAAATGACAATAAACAGCAGATTAAATTCAACTAGATCAACATACCTCTTACCTATCACATTCCTCAGAAATCTAAATTCAAATACAGGTCTGTGTCACTATGGATTTCAATATATAAATCTTTTAACTTGATACAGAAAAATGTTTCAAGTTTAGACAATGTACTTGAAAATCAGCTTAAGGCCAGGTGCGGTGGCTCAAGACTGTAATCCCAGCTCTTTGGGAGGCCAAGGCGAGAGGATTGCCTGAATCCATGGGTTTGAGACCAGCCTGGGCAACATGGTGGGACCTCGTCTCTACAATAAATCAAAAAATTAGCCGGGCATGGTAGTGCACGCCTGTAGTTCCGGCTACTTGGAAGGCTGAAGCAGAAGGATTTTTAGAGCCAATTAGGTCAATGCTGGGGTGGTCGTGAGCATGCCACTGCACTCCAGCCTCAGTGATGGAGTGAGACTCCAACTCAAAAAAAAAACAAAGAAAGAAAATCAGTTTTGTATCCAAAAAGGCTAGGAATGGCCAGGAGCAGTAGTTCACACCTGTAATCCCAGCACTTTGGGAGGTGGAGACGAAAGGACTGCTTGAGCCCAAGAATTTGAGACCAGCCTGGGCAATATGGTGAGACGTCATCTCTACAATAAATCAAAAAAATTAACTGGGCATGGTGGCTTAAACCTGTAGAACTCGTTACTTGAAAGGTTTAGGCGGAAGGATTGCCTGAGCTCAGCAGGTTGAGGCTGCGGTAACCGTGACTGTGCCACTGCACTCCAGTCTTGGTGACAGAGTAAGATCCTGATTCAAAAAAAAAAGACAAAAAAAAACTAGGAATGATTTGGGAATTAATAGTCCTAACTGAAGTGTTTCTAGTTTGCTATGAAGAAAAGTTAAATAAAATCATTTTGTTGAACACAACTTTATTTGAATTCCTAAGCCTAGAGAAGTAATAGTATTTACTCTCCCAAGGACTAGTTTTTGACCCTTTATTCACAATAAGAATTTTAAAAAAGCAAAAATCAGCACTTTAAAACTGAACTAAAAGAAAAATAACACTGGGAAAAGTGTTTGCCCCATCCTCATAAATATTGACCCCCCCCCCCAGAAAAAGTATATTTTTCTAAGAACAAACACAATAAGCTGGGCTCGGTGGCTCAGATTGTAATCCCGCATCTTTGGGAGGCTAAGGTGAGTGGATTGCCTGAGCCCGCGGGTTCGAGACCCGCCTGGGCAGTGAGACTTC
>NW_007261575.1:908944-923269 GCF_000164805.1 Carlito syrichta | reverse complement strand
AGGATTGCCAGAGCCCAGCAGGTCGAGGCTGCGGTGGCCGGGAGCAGCCACTGCACTCCAGTCTGGGCGACAGAGTGAGACTCCAACTCAAAAAAAAAAGAAAAAAAAAAAAAAGAATAAACACAGTAATTACTTACAGTTCAGAAGTGGTTGCATACAGGAAATGTCGGACAAAAGAAAACAACTTTTCGGTGGCAGCAGGTATTTCTGTCCCATTAAAGTAATCATTTTTGTAAAGCTGGAGTTGTTTTCCACAACCCGTGAAAATAAATCCTGCTCTGCAACAGATGTATCATCCTCCAACAACTGTAATGTTTGAAGTTCCATTTCATTTAGAGAAGGCCAATGCTTTGCCATTTCACATAATTCTGACAAACTGCAGGTATCAAGTGGTAAAGAGATAAGCTTACTACACTTGTCCTGCTTCTCACAAAGTGGATAAAGAAAACCACTTTTGAGACCTTCTTGGATTAATTGTAAAGATCCATCCAAAATCAGCTTCCTAATCTGCAAGAGAATTTTTTTTAAGTGCATTAAAAGAATACTGACATTAAAACAATTTTCTAAATAAAATTCCTACCGTGCTTTGAATGCCTGAATTTACAGATTAAAATCAACATTCACAATGTTTTTAGTAAAATAATTTTATACTATAGTGAAAGGATAAGAATGTGCAAGTATACCTTTGAACTGCTGTTTCCTAATTGTAGAGTGAAACAAACCTCACAAATTCACTGACAATTAATGTAGGAAAATATATCCTCAAACAATATATAGGAAAATATATCCTCAAAAACTTAATAAGATGAATTTGCTAATCTGCACATTTCCAGAAGAAAATGGAATTTCTAATGTACAAAGAGAATTAAGCTTAAATCACAACATTTAATTTTAGATTTTTCTAAAATTAATTTTAAAGTAAACATACTAATTTTAAAACAACCTAATTTTAAAATAAACATACTTTTGATTTTATAAAATATAGCTTGGCTGGGAATAGGAGCTCACACCCATAATCTCATGCACTTAGGGAAGCCAAGGTGAGAGGAGCCCAGGAGTTCAAGACCAGCCTGGGCAACATGCCGAGACTTCATGTCTACAATAAAAAATTTTTTAATTAAAAAATTAGCCAAGCATGGTAGCATGTGCCTGTAGTCCCAGATACCTGGAAGGCTAAGGTGAAAAGATCACTTGAGCCCAGGAGGTTGAGGCTGTAGTAGCTGTGATATACCACTGCACTCCAGTCTGGGAGAAAGAGTCTCAAAAAAATTTAAAAATTGGAAAACATTTTTTAAATTTTTTAATGAGTATATTTAGAGAGAGCTTGAATTGTAAAAAAGAAAAAAGTACAAAGCAACTCTGTAAAATAAACATATAAACAACGTCTTATAAAAACACAACCAGGATAATTATAAAAATAAAAGCCAAGTTCCACTTCTGGACAAGAAAGAGTACAGATTTACCCTTTCACCTGAAATTATGGCTTTAAAATGTACAAAATGTGTTTTGTTTTGTTTTTTTAAAAAGACTTTCAGATTTGGATATCACATAGTATAGAACAGTGGTTCCTAAATAGGAGAGAAACAAAGGATTGCTCCAGTTTATGTATTGAGAAAGTTCCCAGGCAGCAGCACAAGGAAGGAGACACATGCAGAGTCCAACAGTCTCTGAGTAGAGGAGATAGAGCTGGGAGTCTAGAAACACCAAGGAAACTAGAGTTTGCAGAGCAAGGTACCAGAGAGAGGAGCACACAGAAAGAGCTCTTGGGAGTTGCAAGCGTCTGCTCAAGTCTCCAGCTGAGTACTGATCAGCATAAATGCACATAATGAAACTACCAAGGTTGAGGAAAGAACTAGATGAAATGACCAAAGAAAACAATACCCGAGCTCACACAGGGCTGGTAATAGTTGCACTCCCACAGTCCAAAACAGAAAAACCTCCTAATTCACAAGGCATCAAATAGACCACTCAGAAGTGTATTGCCTTGATAGCAGGGGGAAAAAATAGCTCTAAACCAAAGTCTGCTCTGATCCTAACTGAATAAGCTTATACACAGTCTCAAAAGGATCAACCAGTTTCAAAGAAACTTTTTTTGAGAACAAAGCTAAGGAATATTTAAAGAAATATGAAAATATCCAGTACCAAAAGTGCTAAAATTGAAATATTTTATAAAAATTTTAAAATTACCAGAAGCAGAACAATAATATATTACAAAGGGGAAAAAAATCACTTGATAGAAAGAATGACACAGCTGATACAACTAGCAGAAATAGTTGGGTAGGTTTAACTTGCAACCCACTTATAAACATTAGGGGAAAAAAGTAGAAATGAGTATTGGGCACTTATTGGACCACATTCGTATATTCAAAAATGGAAAGGAAAAGATGAGTATGGAGCTATTAAACAAAAAGTCAATTCAAGATTCTAGAGGGGAAAACCATAATGCATGAAAAGAAAATACACTGGAATAGATTAACAGCAGACCAGACACTGAAGAAAAGATAAGTGCACTTCACATCACAATAAAAGTATCCAAGGTGAAGGGAACAGATAAAGTATTTGATGAAATAATAGCTGAAATTTTCCAAATTTGCTAAAGACTATAAATTCACAAGTCCAAGAAGCTCAATATAGGAAGGAAGGGGAAAAGTCTGTACTAAGAAATATCATAATTGCTAAAAGTCAGTGATAAAGACATATTCAAAGCAGTCAGACTTTCACTTCCAACAAAGATAGTTAACAACCGCATTCAAGACATTCAGCAATGAAGGACAGTAACCCTGAAAGATGGGAAAGAAATCATAAATAAACCCTCTGAAGGTCATAAGAAGGTGGAATCTGGCCGGGCTCGGTGGCTCAGTCTGTAATCCCAGCACTTTGGGAGGCCGAGGTGAGTGGATTGCCTGAGCCCATGGGTTCGAGACCTGCCTGGGCAGCGAGACCTCACCTCTACAATAAATCAAAAAATCAGCCGGGTGTGGTAGCGCATGCCTGTAATTCCGGCTACTTGGAAGGCTGAGGCAGAAGGATCGCCGGAGCCCAGCAGGTCGAGGCTGCGGTGGCCGGGAGCGGCCACTGCACTCCAGTCTGGGCGACAGAGTGAGACTCCAACTCAAAAAAAAAAAAAAAAAAAAAAGGTGGAATCTGGGGAGAGCCTGGAAGAATCCCTGAGTTGAGAAGATGGAACTGAGAGTACAGCTAATTGTTCACAGGACAAAATACCAGAGAGGAAGAGGCTCCACTGAGAGAGAACTCTAGAGATCTGCAGGCAGGCACCCTGGAGAAATTCACTTGAGTACTGACCAGTATAAGTGTGCAAACAAACTGTCAGAGGCTGGGAAAAAAAGCAGCCCCCCAAAAATCTAAAAACCAGTGCCTGGTGTTCCCTAGAGCCGAGAATAGTGCCTGCTTCCACCACGCAGACTTAGTGTCTCCCTCCAAGGGAAAGGACAAATTTGTATGCTGTCTAGGCTAATAAAGGCAGGTCATCATGAGTCTCTATCTGGGCAGAGGTACTGATAACTTCTGTTCCAGAAAAAAAATTCCAGGGATATATGTACACCATGGAAGATGGAATAGTGTCTCTTTCCAAAGGAGAGGGAAGACTTGTATGCTGTCCAGGTTAGTAAAATCTCCCTCTAGGCAAAAGTTTGGACAAGTTTGCTTGCAAACCACTTAAAAGATTGGGGTTCCTCAAGTTTAGGATCCCTTTGCCAGGAATCAAAGAATTACCACATGAATAGCAAACCCACTGCATACACACCATCCAACTAGACCACTTGGCATCAACCGCGTGGGACCCAAGGTACAAGGGGAGTCTGTGTGCATAAAGCGCATGCTTCTTGCTGGCCAAGAGCAATAAAGTCCTTTGTCCCTGACTTAGGAGTCTCATATCTTCTGTCAGCTTCCATAAAATTGTGGCAGGCTAACTTCCAAATAAGGCAAAATCTCAGACTCTTCTCAGTTCTTAACGGGGTAATGGGTAATCAGATGGATCTTGCATCAGTATAGGAGAATAATTAGCCCTAGACTAAACACTATTCTAAACCAACCTAAAAATATTTACCCGACAATTGATAGATCAATTAATGCAAAAATCTCTAAAGATAGAGAGGTTCTGAACAACACTATCAACCAACTTCTACCTAACTGACATTCACAGAACACTGTATCCAACAACTATAGAATACATTTTTTTTCAATAGCACACAATACAATCACAAAAGTAACTCATATGCTAGGCCAAAAAGAAGGCTCAATAAATTAAAAGGATTGAAATCATTAGTGTGTGTTCCTATACCACAATGGATCTAAATGGAAATCAAGAATAAAATGATGTCAACCTCAAATATCTGGAAATGAAATAGTACATTTCAAATAACTCATAAAGGTCAAAGATGAAATCATTAGGGAAAATAGAAAATATTCTTCATTGAATGAAGTGAAAACACAAAATATCAAAATAAGCAACTAAAGCAGTGATTTAGAAGGAAACTTACAGCTTTATGTGCTTATATTAGAAAATAAAAAATATCTAAATTTACTGACCTAAGGTTCCACTTAAAGAAGTTAGAAAGAAAAGAGCAAAGTAAACCAAGGGAAAAAAAGTACTACAACTTAACAAGAAACCTGTAAGTCCTTTATAAAGAAAATTTTACAGAATGACGCAACAAAAACTTAAATGGAAAGATACATTCATGTTTTGGGGCAGAATCACCTGCATCTTATAGATGTCAACACTGTCCTAAATCATAAATGTTCTATAAGAAAACACAGAAAACTTCTTTTTAAAGTCTTGAAGAAGAAATACCTTTCTAATTATGACTCCAAATTCCAGAAGTCATACAGAAAAAAATTTTAAATTCAACCAAATATAGTATTATTTGTGTGTTAAAAATAAAAATAAAAAATAAAACCATCACCACTAAAATGTAAATGACCAACTGGAGAAAATACATCTGCAATTTGTATCACAAAGAGCAAATTTCCCTAGTATATAAAGAGCTCCAATAAACACATAAGAAAAGGAACACAGACAGCCAACATGAAAAAAATGCTCAACATCACTAATTATCAGAGAAATACAAATTAAAACCACAATAAGGTATCGTTTTATACCAGTCAAAATGGCTATTGTTAAAAAGACAAAAAAATGACAGATTTTGAATGGTATGTGGGAAAAAAGGGATGCTTATATACTGTTGGTGGAAATGTAAATTATTTAAGCCTCTATGGAAAAGAATATAGGTTTTTCTCAAAGAACTAAAAATAGAACTCTCATTCAATCCAGCAATCCCACTACTACCCTTAAAAGAAAAGGAAATTATATCAAAAAGATACCTGTACTCATATGTTTACTGTAGCACTATTCACAATGGTAAAGATATGGAATACATTTAAGTGTCCATTAATGGATGATTAGGAAAAAAAATGGTATATATACACCACAGAATGATATTCAGTCACAAAAAGGAATGAAAATCATGTCTTTGGCAGCAACATGGATAGAACAGAAAGCTATTATCTTAAGTGAAACAACTCATAAGTGGGACTTAAATGATGTGTGCTCATGGACATAGAATGTGGACGCTGGAAACTTAAAAGAGAGTACACTGGGAGGAGGGTAGGTGAGAAGAAATTGCATAATGAGTACAATGTATGTTATTTGAGTGATGGATACACTAAAAGCCTAAACTTCACCATTATGCAATATATTCAGGTAACAAAATTGCACTTGAATCCATTAAATTTATACAAATAAAAAGAAAGGTAAAATGTATTCCAAGGTACCTTTTATACTCTAGTAGAGAAAATATGCAAGAAATTAAGAATACAAATTAAAAGGATTTTAAAATTGGAATGATGGTGATTACTAGCTAGAACTATTTTGGATAAATGGTCAGGAAATAAATTATATTTAAGCAGAGCTTATCAGGATAAAAGAAGCCAACATGAACTAAAACAATCTGTTCAGGTGATACTTTTTCTAGAAATATGAAAGAATTGGATAAAATTTTTAAAAAAGAAGGTTTTAAAAAGTTATATTTGGTCTCAACTAATATGAAACGCATCTAAAATGATATTTTAGAAGTTAGATCATTAATTTCCAGTTTGTGCAAAAACTGGGTAGTGTATGTGTACGTATTATTAACCAAAAGGGAAAAGTATGCTTATTATTTCAATCAAAATGCAGTTGGCTGAGCAACCTCTCGGGTTCCTTCTCACTGTGGGAGCTTTTCTGTCCTCTCAATAAATCCTGCTTTCCCACCAAAAAAAATGTAGTTGACTAAGAGAGTGGAATCAACTTTTGCCTTTTCAGTTATTGGCTTGCACTGGAAGATAATGTGTCTAGGTGACACAGAAAACTGATGTTACCACTTTGTGATCCATTTGACTTGGTGACATATGTTATTCTTTTAAAATTTTATCTAGCCGGGCTCGGTGGCTCAGCCTGTAATCCCGCGCCTTTGGGAGGCTGAGGTGAGCGGATTGCCTGAGCCCGCGGGTTTGAGACCCGCCTGGGCAGCAAGACCTCATCTCTACAATAAATCAAAAAATCAGCCGGGCGTGGTAGCGCATGCCTGTAATTCCAGCTACTTGGAAGGCTGAGGCGGAAGGATCGCCGGAGCCCAGCAGGTCGAGGCTGCGGAGGCCGGGAGTGGCCACTGCACTCCAGTCTGGGCAACAGAGTGAGACTCCAACTCAAAAAATAAAAATAAAAAAATTTTATCTCAACCATTAAATATTTTCACTTTTTATTAACAAGAAAAGGAACAGCCCAATTTTTAAACTATGTAAAGAAAACAGAAATGGTTTCTAAACATGTGTAAAAAAGTCAACTAGACCTATAAAAAGAGAAACTCAAACTAAAGCCATATTGAAATACTATTTTGTACCTATCAGATTGGCAAAATCACGAACATTGATAACATTCTATGATGGTAAGGACGAGTGAAAACAGGTAAAATTATACATTTCTGTTTTGTTAATAAGCTGATAGAACCTCTGTAGTGGTAATTTAGCAATATCTATGAAAATATTCAAACTTTCTGACCCAGTCAGTTGACTTCATGAAGTTTATCCTGTAGATGCACACATGTAGAAAATAGCATATGAATAATACACCTAAATGTCAGCAAAAATAGACTAAGTAAATAAAATTATGAAAGACAATAAGGTATACAACAATTTATAAAGCATGTTTAAAAAAGGAGGCAAAAGCATGCGAAACATGCTACCATTGAAGTATAAAAAGAAGGGAGAATATATGTACATATTGTCTTTTAGGTACACCAAAGGGGATAAACATCCCAAATGTCCGTGAACAAATGACTGAATAAACAAATGTGATATATACGTACAATGAAGTATTATTCAGTCTTTTTTTTTGAGTTGGAGACTCACTCTGTCACCCAGACTGGAGCACAGTGGCCACTGCCAGCCACTGCAGCCTCAACCCACTGGGCTCCGGCAATCCTTCCACCTCAGTCTTCCGAGTAGCCGGAATTATAGGCACGCGCTACCATGCCTGGCTGATGTTTTGATTTATTGTAGAGATGAGGTCTTGCCAATTTGCCCAGACAGGTCTCGAACCCATGGGCTCAGGTAATCTACTCACCTCAGCCACCCAAAGCACGGGATTACAGGCTGAGCCACAGAGCTCGGCTCTTTAGTCTTAGAAAAGAAGGAAATTCTACAATATGGATAACCCTTGAAGTCATTATGCTAAGTGAAATTAATCAGATACAGGCAGGGCATGATGACTCACACCTGCAATCCTAGCACTTTGGGAGGCTGAGGCGAGAAAACTGCTTGAGCCCAAGAGTTCATGACGTGGGCAACGCAGCAGGACCTCAAGGCTACCAAAAATTTTTTTTAAAAACTAGCTGGGATGGTGGTGTGTGCCTGTAGTGCCAGCTACTTGGGAGGCTGAGGTGGAAGGATTGCCTGAACCCAGGAGGCTGAGGCTGCGGGTGCCTCTGCAGTGCCACTGCACTCCAGTCTGAGCGACAAGATGAGGCTCTGACTCAAAAAAAAGAAAGGAAGGAAGAAAGAAGGAAAGAAATTATTCAAATACAAAAGGATACACATTGTATGATTCCACTTCTATGACATATCCAGAAGAGGCAAATTCACAGACAGAAAATAGAACAGAGGTTACCAGGGACTGGGGGAAGGGGAGAATGGGGAATTATTGCTTAATGGTAGAGTTACAGTCTGGGATGAAGAAAAACAATCCTGGAAATGGGCAGTGGTGATGATGGCACAATACTGTGAATATACTTAATACCAGAGAATTCTGCGCTAAAAATTGTTAAATATGGAATTTTATGTTAGCTATATTCTACCACTATAAAAGAGAAAAAAATCCACTGTCCTACCATCACATTAACTCAATGTTTCCAAAACTGAAATTATGATTCTCCAACCCAAATTCCAAATGAATTTTCCCATTTCCATCAAAGGTACTCCAAAGAGAATTAAGCTTGAAATATTTGTGTGCCCTCTTTCTTCTCATTTCATTTATCTCCAAGTACTAGAAATATATTGTTAACATTACTCATGCTTTCTTCTGCTACTCTCCCAATATATTATTTTACCTATGGACAATAGGCGTTTCTAATTTCTATAATCTGTAAATTTAATCAATATAGCATAAGTTTATTTGTGTTTCTTAAAATACTAAAAGTATATGAAGTTTCAATAAAAACTGGTTTAAACTGTTTGTTACTATTAAAGTAACAATAAATCACTACTAAATTTAACCCTTATCAAAATGATTGTTTAAAGAATAACTTTACTTATGTTGCCCATTTATTTTATACTATTTCACATTAATCCTCTAATGTGATCAGTGAAGATTTTACACCTACCTTTGTATGGTACTCCATAGCATCCAATTCACCTTGATTGAAAACAACACATCTTTTACGTTTCTAAAGGGCAAATTAGAGGGGAAAAATTATGTTGCCATCAAAATATGGATATCTTGAAATATATTAATTTTTAAAATCACATTATCCATACTGTATATCTCAGGCTTTAAGAGTATTGTCTATTGAAGTAAATATTAATGCAAAGGGTATAGACTAAAGAGGTAAGCTTTCCCAAGGTAAAAGAACAAAAATAAAATGGGTGACAAAAGGTCACCTCTGGTTTGTCTGCGATTAATAAGAACTAGCTCCGCATAATAAAGTGTAGCACGAGCACCCAAGGTATATAAGGAAACTGATACCGCTGCTTACCAGTGTCACCTACATATAATTATTCTCAATTTTCTTCATTTCTGAGAACTATCCAAGTGCTATCATCAAAAGAAATTCCAGGCCAGGAGTGGTGACTCATGCCTGTAATCACAGCATTTTGGGAGACCAAACAAAACCAGGAGGATTGCTTGAGCCCAGAAGTTCAAGACCAGTCTAGACAACATAGCAAGACCTTGTCTCTACAAAAAAAAAAAAATCAAAAAATTAGCTGGGCATAGTGGCATGTGCCTATAGTCCCAGCTCAGGTGGCTGAAGCGGAAGGATCACCTGAGCCCAGGAGGTCAAGGCTATGATGAGCCATGACTGTGCCACTGTACTCCAGCCTGGGTGACAGAGTAAGACCCTGACTTAACGTTTCCTCAGTATAACATTTATTATATATTTTCATCTATATTTTTCCATATTATGAGAAATTTACCCAACTTAAAAAACTAAACATTAAAAATTAATGTTCATATTCTGTAAACTACAAAGTTTTTTACAGACTTAATTGTCCGAATTACTTATATTACCTATATACTATTTAACTGAGATCTCAGATGACACTATATATTTTATTTTCTGTGCCTGACATACAGTAGATGATCAATAAATATTGGCTGAAAGTAATAAAAAGATATGTATAAGAAAAAAATAACAAGAACATTAAAAATTCCTCTTCAGGTACCTATAACAATATAATAAATTATTATTTTCCTTATTCTAATTTTCAACATGTTTTTTTAATATCTTTCTTCTCCATTCACTTATAAGATCCATGAGGACAGAGACTATCTTATTTCATCACTCTATACAGTAGCATACATAGAGCACAAACATTTGCTGAGTGAGTAATACATGTTATTCCTATCAGTAGCAAAAAAAAAGATTATATAATCTATTTGAAATGGACTTTGGATAGACACCTCTAAACTCCTGAAAAGCACAAAAAGTATTAAAACATGATTAATCTGATCCTATATGGCATTCTTAAAACTTTACTGAAAGATTGTGCCACTATGTATATACAAATATATATTTTACATAAATTTTTCACAATAGTTTTCTACTTTTATCACTAGAAACTTTTTTTTAAAAATCACTCATATTCCAAACATTTTTTTTTCCCTAGGTTTTTTTGTTTTTAGTCGAAGTCTCACTCTGTTGCCCAGGCTGGCATGCAGTGGCACGCTCACCGTCACTGCAGCATCGACCAGCTGGGCTCAGGTGATCCTTCCGCCTCAACCTTCCAAGTAGCCGGAACTACAGGCACACGCTACCACACCCAATTGATTTTTTGATTTATAGTAGAAATGAGGTCTCACCAAGTTGCCCAGGCTGTTCTTGAACCTGTGGGCTCAGGTAATTTGATCACCTCAGTCAAACTTTTATTATATGAGCTTATCTCTACAGGACAGAGCTTTAAAAATCTCTGAAAAACCATTTACTGCTTAGGAATTTTGCAGAGAAAGAAATGTATTTATTTTCTAAGCAAAAACAGGTGTAAAAACATCCAATTAATACAAATGCCCAAGCAAAAGTTTTTTTGCTGTTTGGGTTTATTTTCTTTGCTTATCAAAGACTTTACTTTGAAAACAACTTTGCTTATTTTTTAAATACTACACAATTTTATCTTCTAAGAATGGTAGAGTATTTGGAAAAAGCTAAAACATTACTCTGGATATGCTAAAGCCTTCTTATGTTTTATTAATTCTTTATACTTACTAAATTACAAGACATTTGAGATACTGAAATGAAAAATCTCTATGTTTTCTGCAGAAAAGATTTTTTAAAACTTTCTACCTTCCCAATAACAGAAATGGAGATTTCTTCTTTAACATCATTCCTAAGATCTTTCTTTTCATTACTTTGCTGATATTTGTTGTGAACAGCTGAAGTTATATGAGGCTTGGTGATATCAAACAGTTCAGGTCGAAAAACATATTTTTGTGTGAACACTTCATAATGTCTTCCATCATTGTTCTCTGGCTGAGTAGTAGAGTCAGAAGCAGCAAATGTACTACAGGCTCCAAGAGAGGAGACAGAATCACCGTAGACAGTAGAAGTGGGCTCATTTTTTCTGCAAAAGCACTCATGATGCTGGTGAAGTTGATAGTTTATCTTATTAATAAAAGAAAGATGATCCAGTAACCACCCAGGTGACAAATGGTATACCACAGACATTCTCTTAATTTAAAAAGGCCTCTGGGAGTGTTCTTAAACATCCTATATCTCAATAAATATACTTCATACACACAGATAGATTTACTGTACAAGAATATGAATCCAACATGTACACTGAAGAGAATTTAACATCCATATTATTACGTATAGCAGTTCAGAGGAAAATTACAATGTTTTAATATAAACTTCTTTTCATTTCAGAGCTGATAATCCAAACTGGCAAAGAGTTTAAAACACTATCTTATAGCTGGAATCCCAATTTGATCCTCCTGTCTTCCTGGGCCCTTCACAACTTCTTGCTTTGCTCCTTGAATCTAGCCACTAGGTCCACATTCTTCAAGTAAGGAAGTCACTGATTTCTTAAAAGGTAAGTATCCTGTCAAAGCAAAGAATACTATGTTATCTATGTGAATTCACCCTTATTAATGTGATAAACTTATCTAGAGGGAGTCACAGATTATCAGGAGTCATTAGGTCAGCCCTTGTTTTGTCACTTTTTTTTCTCATTGTCAATATTTAGCACAATGCCCTTGTTTTTTCAAATTACATTTGCCATAGTAAGCCAGCCCATTCTCTATTTTCACTGCCCTTCTTAAACACTGCAACCAACAGAGCTACAAAGTAAAAAGACTGGTCTAGTCAGCAAATGCAATCACACACTGCAAGGTTACTGATCCAAATCTGTAACTGATTCTGAGTAGTACTCCTCGGGTCATTCGGTTTTTCAAAACTTCCTTATTTTTTCTCAAAACGTTGTTTACAGTTCTGGATATTGCTTTCTAAATCAAGTGTAGCGGAAAATTAAGAGGGGACACAATAAGAAATAAATGAGTACTTGACAGCAAAAGTAATAATAAGCACTTAGATTCAAATGTCTAATCCCATGTGTGATACATATAATTTTGATTTTCATCCACAATTCCTGGCTCACAGCTCCTATAACCTTACTCTAGGGAGGTTAAAGGGACAGGCTGAGTTGGCCAATGATTTAATCAATCATGCCTACACAATGGAGCTGTGAGATCTGACACTATCTCAAGACACATAGTGTCAGAATTGAATTAGAGGACACTCAGCTAGTATCTGCTGCTGCAGAATCCAGGGAATTGATTGATTGGTTGTTGAATGGAAGAAATTCCCGCACACTTCTTGGTGAGCAGAAGTCACAGAAGTCTTCTGTGTTGATTGCTGTTGTGAAAGCAAAGGAAAAATAGTTTGTTTTTTCTACAGACCATGCATCAGCATTATGGCCATGGACAAGTTGTGATCTCAGTGAGTCTCAAAGTCACTTTTTAAGACATCTCAGAGAACAGTTTAAAGAATGAGGTAACCCAAATGAAATGCTGTTTACAGTGCCTGACACAAACCCAGTGCTCAAGTAAACACTAATTGATGTTACTGGTGATGGTGACCCAGGTGATCCTTGGTCCCCATCCCTTCATAATCACCACATGAGGTGAGAAGGTCCTGTCATAGCTAGTAAGAGCTAGAAATTTAGACAGGAAAACTGAAACTCGGAGAAGGCAACTTTGTCCCCAAATCACAACCCTTGTCAATGGCACAATTGCGGCAATATCCAAATATCCAGACTTTCTGGAGCTCTGAACACTTCCACCACCAGATATCGGGCAGTTCCTGTCTTTGGGTTCAAATTCACAAAAGCAGAGAAATCCTATTTTAACAAAGTAATACACTGTGCTTAGTGCACCTCCCACCTCCCGCGGATTCTCTGCTTCACATCCACCCCCTGGCCTCCCCCAGCCATTCGGATTCTCCCTTGCTTCTCGCAGGCCAACCACCACTAGAGGACCCGTAAGACCCTGGCAAGCAATCAAATCCCAAGCCCGAATTCTGGCGGCAGCCACACCAGCGCGATCCCTGCAGCCCACTGCACCCACACTCAGCAGCTACAACCTCCTACCTCACCTCTTCCGTTGTCAGCAAAGTGCACGCCGCCTTACCAGACTGTCATTAAAACAGTCATGAAGCACCCATCTACACAGTGATCATGAAAGACGCCGCTTTCAGGGTAAAGGAAGACTTCTTTTCTAAGAGTCAATGGGCGCGGCCATGTTGCTGTACGGAAAAACGTGTCCAGGATGACTTGGAGCGCTCAGACCGCTTTGGTTCTCATGCCGCCCACGGATCTTCAGAACTAACTTTAGAGGTCGAGCCAGACTTCGTAGGGAGCGGTTACGCCGGCCCAGAGATGCTACTGTGCCCCGCGACGTGGCGAGACGCGACGAGCACGCAGCGCTCCGGTGCCGAGGAGGTCGTCTAAGAGTGGCGCACGCGTGCGTGCGTCGTGCGTGATGACGTCAAGGCGGCGGAGATTTTTCAAATTCGAACGGCGCCGGCGGGAGAAGAAAGGAGCTGGTGTTTGGATGACTTGTGTCGTCTGTAGCGGACACTTGCGCGGTTTCCAGAAATTCGGTCCCTGGGTCGTGTCAGGAAACTGGAAGAGAGGTAACTGATGACATGGGGATAGCTTTGTTTCTGCAAAACTGTTCTGGAGGAAGAAAGTGGTGGAGGTCTGGAGGGACAACGTTTTGGTGTTTGTTGTTGTGCGAGGCGCCAGTTTCACGCAGTCCACTAAATTTCTGTTGGCAACGATTTCCTAAGGGAGAAGGGGAGGGCCTGGGGGACACTAATGGAGAGAAGAGGCTGGGGAGAGGAAAAAGGGAAGAATTGAAGGAGGCGGGGAGGAACTGTTTGGTGTATTGCGTCCGGATAGTAGTGTAGCATCTTTGTGGCCGTGTAAAGAATACGTGTGAGCCGGGCTCGGTGGCTCAGCCTGTCATCCCGCGCCTTTGGGAGGCTGAGGTGAGTGGATTGCCTGAGCCCGCGGGTTCGAGACCCGCCTGGGCAGCGAGACCTCATCTCTACAATAAATCAA
>NW_007261575.1:887705-908924 GCF_000164805.1 Carlito syrichta | reverse complement strand
AGCCGGGCGTGGTAGCGCATGCCTGTAATTCCGGCTACTGGGAAGGCTGAGGTGGAAGGATCGCCGGAGCCCAGCGGGTCGAGGTTGCGGTGGCCAGGAGCGGCCACTGCACTCCAGTCTGGGCGACAGAGTGAGACTCCAACTCAAAAAAAAAAAAGAATACGTGTGGAAGTCTTCATCTTAAGTCTTGAGAGTACATTGGAAGTGGACGTATAGGAGTGGATGGAGAAGTTAAAAAGATGAACACAGCTTTATTGAGGGAGAGGAAATAGGGGGTCAAAACCAGGAAGGAAAGAATGTAATCTGTAAGACTGAAGAGTACACAGAGGTAAACGGATAACCACCTTCCTGGAAGCCAGGTTAAGACCTGAGAAGGCTGAGTGCATAGTGTCTAATGTCGTAGAGATGACAGGATTCAAAGATTTGTCAATCAAGAGCATTCTCAGAGACAACCTTTCTAGTAAACGTGAAGGAAATGAGATGTTAATGTGTTTTGAAAATGGAACAGCCTAGGGACCATTTTGTGGACCACATGATTTGTCCTTGTTGAAGGGAAAATTGAAACCAAAAGGGCAATAATTGAATATAAACTGGGAAACGATGGGTTTAGGATAGAGCAGGAAAGATTGGCGGTAGAAAAAGAAAACAAAATAGCTCCATTCTCTTGAGACCAAAGAAAAGGAAACATTTTGAGGTGAATAAGAGAAATTAAGGTAGTTATTTGACTTCCTTTTGAAATAGGAACAGATAACAGTAGTAATGTGGTCTGGGTAAATATTCAGGGCTTTAGCTGCCATGGATACTCTTGTGAAGCAGGAATTATAACTTATTCATCTTTGTATCTCCTGCATCGCCTAGCACACCCTCTACGTGGTGTGCAGTCAATAAATGTTTATGTATGTTGAATATTTAAAGCTGAAGTTGAATAGATGTTCTCTGCAAACGATTTCAACGAGCATGAACAAATAAATATGTCCCAAGGGAAAGATTATCCTGAAGAAACAATGAAGCCTGCCAGCCTTTCTATTTGAGGATAAATAGTTGCTTAATGTACCATCTATGTCTGTGAAGTTTTTTTAATAGTGAATTCATAAATGTAGGTCATAAACATGAAGCGCAGTTCAGTTTCAACTGGTGGTGCTGGCCGCCTCTCCATGCAGGAATTAAGATCCCAGGACCTCAATAAACAAGGCCTTTTTACACCTCAGACGTAAGTATCTCCACCTATAGTTCTGCCCTGTATGCCTTATTATCTTGGACAAATAAATCAGAAAAGTTACTAATAATACAGAGATGTAGTATGAGTGGTATCTTAGTGAATCCTGTCCCCAGTGGCGCCTAATTTTGGTTTCTTCAGATGGGGGCTTGATTTTTATTTTTAATTATTATGGGTACATAATAATTGTATATATGAATTTATGGGGTACATGTGATGCTTTAATACAAGGATACAATGTATAATGATCAAATCAGGGTAATTGAAGTATCCACCGCCTCAGGCATTTATCATTTCTTTGTGTTAGGAACATTCCAATTCCACACTTTAGTTATTTTTAAATACACTATAAATTATTGTTAATTATAGTCATCCTACTGTGCTACCAAATACTAGATCTTATTCTAACTGTATTCTTGTACCCATTAAGCATCCCTAATTCATCCTTCCATCCCTGTTACCTTTCCCAGCCTCTAGTAACCATCAATCTACTCTCTATCTCCATGAGTGCAATTTTTTAAATTTTTAGCTCCCATATCTGAATAGGAACATGTGAAATATGTCTTTCTTTGCCTGACTTATTTCACTTAACATAATGTCCTCCAGTTTCATCAATGTTATTGCAAATGACAGGATCCCATTCTATTTTATGGCTGAATAATATTTCATTTTCTTTATCCATTTATATGTTGTTGGACACTAAGGTTGTTTCCATGTCTTGGCAATTGTGAATGGTGCTGCAGGAAACATGAGACTGCAGATATCTCTTCAATATACTGACTTCCTTTCTTTGGGATAGATACCCAGTAGTGGGATTGTTGGAGCATACGGTAGTTCCATTTTTAGTTTTTTGAGGAACTGCCATACTGTTCTTCATAGTGGCTGTACTAATTTACATTCCCATCAACAGTATATGAGGGTTCGCCTTTCTCTGCATCCTCGCCAGCCTTCATTCTTGCCTGTCTTTGGATAAAAGTTGTTTTAACTGGAGTGAGATGATAATCTTATTGAAGTTTTGATTTGCATTTTTCTTATTAGTGATGTTGAGCATGTTTTCACGTATTTGTTGGCCATTTGTTATGTCTTCTTTTGAGAAATGTCTGTGCTGATTTTTTGCCCATTTTAAAATCAGATTTTTTTTTTGATTGATTTGTTTGAGCTTCTTATATATTCTGGTTATTAATCCCTTGTCAGAAAGGTATTTTGCAAATATTTTGCCCCATTCTGCAGGTTACTTCTTCATTAATTCCTTTGCTATGCAGGAGCTTTTTAGCTTCATGTGATCCCATTTGTCCATTTTTGCTTCGGTTACCTGTGATTTTAAGGTATTACTCAAGAAATCTTTGCCCAGTTCTATGTCCTGGATCCTAGTTTGGGATCAGTGAAGTCTAAAAGTGCACATGATATTGTACTAGGTGTTGGGTGTCATCTCATTTGTTTCTTAAATTCTTCAAACCAAATACTTTACCAGGCACTCCTGAAAAGGACTGTTAATTCTTCAGCACTTTTTTTCCTTTTCCTCCTTCATTCTAGAACTACTTGTTTCAGCAGGCTCTGGACTGTAACTTTCAGTTTGCTGAGAATTTCCAACTAGCAAGTTCTCAACCAAATCAGAGCAAGATTATTTGCTCTGATGATAAGCTGTAATGTAGCATCCTAAAGAGCACTTCTCCAAACTATTTCCTCAAGATTCCCTGAAAAAGTGTCTGAAAGAACTTGCTATCACGAACTAAAGTTTTGCCCTATGAGTGATTTTCTTCCAGTTAAGGCTATTTGTAAGTCATTATTCAGCTGTATCAATCCTTCTCTAACACTGAGATACAAGTTACTTGCTAGCTGTTCTTAAATTACTTAGATTTTCATAATGAGCCTCTGCTACTTTCAGAAATTTGAAATATTTATGAGGGGGGCACCCAAAAACCTGGAATTATCTTTTGGAGGGTGGACCCTTGTAGTACAGGCTTCCCCCACTAGATAAATGTTGTAGGCATCCATGAGCATCAATGTGCCAGCTAGGTATGTTGTGAGAGGAAACATTCAGAGTCAGCAAATTTTTTTTTACAGGTTCTTTCAGTACATTTGCCCATTTCATGATGGGTAATTTATGAGTGTATTTACCTACACCGTGCTTTGACCAAAAACAGCATGACTCCAATGCCCCACCCTCCATATTCACCTGATCTAGCCCTGAGTGACTTTTTTGTGTTTCCCGTGAGAAAAAAGTCTTCAAAGGGAAATGTTTTGACTATGTGGCAGAGGTGAAACAAAAATGGCAGAAGTATTTAAAGGCATCAAAATTGATGAGTTCAAAAACCGTTTTTGAGCAGTGGGAAGAGCATCTTACTTTTATTGCATCAAACGGAGAGTACTTTGAAGGTGACTGAAGTTTAAAAATGTAAGAATAAACACACGATTTTTTATAAGTAAATTCTGGGGCTTTTTGGATCCCCTTCATACTTGTTTTTTCCTCTGAATACTTTAAATAGAGAAATTTTTACTTTGTTGCACATTACTTACACCAAAAGTTCTTATGCCTTGCATTGTATTAGAAGCTCACCAAAGTTCATCATTGTCCATTTTGTTTGTCTGTAATTTAGATAATGTGTGTTAAGTGCAGCTGCACTCTAATGAAGAACAGGCTTCAAAAGAAAAATATTTAAACACAGCTATCATCCTATGATTTAACCTATCTTTACATTGCTTTTTCCTTAAAGTTATTACTAATAATTGTATATATTTTAAGATAATTTAAATCATAATGTATATAGGGTTTTTGTTCTGTACTGGGAAAAGAGGAGGACTAAGTCTATAGAAACTCTTACAGTAGAGAAGCCAAAGCCCTAAGACTGCATAACAATCCTAACCTTTGGCCATTTTGTCTTAACTGGACTTTCTACCTAAACCTTTCTTTGTCTTGGTGAAATAAGTGAAATAAGCCAGGAACAAAAAGTTAAACACTGCATGTTCTTACTCATTTGTGGAAACTAAAAAAAAAAAAAAGTTCATCTCTTAGAAATAAAAAGTAGAACATAGGATACTAGAGGCTGGGAAGAGTGAGGGGGTGGAAGAAATTGTTAAAGGATACAAAATTACAGCTAGACAGGAGGAATTCTTTTTATATCACTATAAGATAACTATAATTAGCAACAATATATTTTCAAATAGCTAAAATGAGGGTACTGAATGTTCCAACACAAAGAAATGATAAATGTTTGAGATGATGAATATGCTACTTACCCTGATCTGATCACTATACATTATATGTATTGCAACATCACTGTATACCTCATAAATATGTACAATTATTATGTGTCAATTTTATTTTTAATTCTTTAAATAGGGAAAAGTCTGATGTTTAGGAAATCTATATTCTGGGATATAAATTTTCTACCTTGTTTTTACCCTTTGGAAATATAGACTTATGATAGAAAATTTGTAGATGGTTATTAAAAAATGAAATGAGTAAAACAGACAGTGCTGGGGTTAAAACAAAGGCTAAGCCTACCAACGGGTGGACAGACCAGAGGGACCTCTGCTGGTCCCCCAATATTATAAGCATTATAACTTATATGTGGTGCCCCAATCCTACTTATACAGCTATGATTCCTGCTAAAAATTTCCATGATTTTGAATTACTTTTATAGATAATGGGGAAAAGATGTTGATTCCAGTATATTTCTAAAAGTTTCTTGAGCTAATAGTTTTAATATTTACTTTAAAGAGTTGTTCTTCTATTTTTCTTAAAGCAAAGAGAAACCAACCTTTGGAAAATTGAGTGTAAACAAACCCACATCTGAAAGAAAAGTCTCTGTATTTGGTAAAAGGTAATGATTTTTTTTTATTAGTTCTAATAAAGGGGTTCTTCTAGCCATACATTGATGCCCTCAGAAAACAAAAATGAGCTGGGCTCAGTGGCTCAGCCTGTAATCCCAGCGCTTTGGGATGCTGAGGTGAATGGATTGCCTGAGCCTGCGGGTTCAAGACCTGCCCGGGCAACTTGACCTCATCTCTGCAATAAATCAAAAATAAGCTGGGCGTGGTAGCTCGCGCCTGTAGTTCCAGCTATTTGGAAGGCTGAGGCGGAAGGATCGCCAGAGCCCAGCAGGTTGAGGCTGCAGTGGCTGGGAGCGGCCACGGCACTCCAGTCTGAGTGACAGAGTGAGACTCCAACTCAAAAAAAAAGAAAAAAGAAAACAAAAATGTACATGATACAGTCTCTTGAGAGAAAAGTTGTGATCTAGTTATCCTCTGTTTTAGATGGTTAAAATTTTAGGCTTTATCTGCTTTAAATGATACTCTGACCACTATTTTATTGTTACAAGTGAATAGTTGATTGACAATTCTATACTTAGCTTTCAGCTACTAAGGCAATTTAGGACTGGCCAGGCACTGTGGCTCACTCCTGCAATCCCAGCACTTTGGGAGGCTAAGGCAGGACAGTTGCTTGCCCAGGAGTTTGAGACCAGCCTGAACAAAATAGCAAGACCTTGTCTCTATAAAAAATTAAAAAATTAACTACTTAGAAGGCTGAGGCAGAAGGATCACCGGAGCCCAAGAGATTGAGGCTGTGGTGAGCTATGAGCATGCCACTGCACTCCAGCCTGAGTGATAAAGTGAGAACCCAACTCAATTAATTAATTAAGGAAGAACCATCATCTAATCCAACCTTTTAGTCTCGACTACTTTACATTGTTAAAAATTAATGAAGACTCCAAGAGCTTTCATTTTGTGGGCTAATATCTATCAATATTAACCGTATTAGAAACTAAAACTTTAGAAAATTTTAAAATATGTATTAATTCCATTTAAAATAATAACAAACCCATTACATGGTAAGCGTAAATGGCATGTATTTAATTTTTTAAAAACATTTCTAAAAACAAAACAATTCCAGTGAGAAGAGTGACATTGTTTTATATTTTTGCAAATATCTTTAATGTATGGTCTAATAGAAGACAACTAGATTCTAACATCTGCTTTTTCTGCTTTTGCATTCAATCTTTTACAGTGTCATACATCAGTCTCTGGAAAACCCTACTGTATACTTAGAGAAAATGAGAATGGAAAGAGCAAATAACAACTTAGTTTTGTGAGAACACCAGTGATCCCTAGATATCAGTTTGAGAACCACTAGAGCAGTAAATTGTGCCTCAGTAAATTGTGTCTCAGTAAAGTTGAATCTTTTTAATGCTCATCTCAAATTTAAGATAATATGTTGTTGTCTCACCAAAACAAAATATAACTTTAAGACAAACTTATTTCTTCAGTTGTTTTGAACACATTTAGAGATGAAATATCTGTCACCTTATAAAAAAAGTCTCTACCATGAAATCAAGTATAGAATAGATCGGCGGTTTTCTTACCTACAGGTAGAAAAGGATTGTCTGTTGAAATGTATAAAGGGGTTGTGAGAGAGAATGGAAATGCTCGTATCTTAATTAGTACAGATTGCACAAGTGCATACATTGTCAAATCTCATCAAACTATGTGCTTTAACGAGTACATTTTATTCTAAACAAATTGTGTCTCAGTAAAGTTGATTTTTTTTAATGCTCACCTCAAATTTAAGACAATATGTTGTTTTCTCACCAAAACAAAATATAACTTTAAGACAAACTTATTTCTTCAGTTGTTTTGAACACATTTAGAGATGAAATATCTGTCACCTTATAAAAAAGTCTCTGCCATGAAATCAAGTTAAACTTTCATTTCAGGTATTTATTCCAGTTGATGAAAAATCTTAAGGCATTTTTGTAATGTAACTCATCTCAAAGCTAAACTTCAAGGATGATATTATTATATCTCACATTTCTTGGGCATTCCTATAGGTCAGTTGTGCTTTACCTATATTATCTCTTTTAATCAATTCTCAGAACTGTCCTATGAAGAGGTATTATTATTATCTCTATTTTATACATAGGGAAACTGAAGCACAAAAAGGATAAGTAATTTATCCAACACAATACAACTAGTAATAGAGACAGAATTTGAAACCATATATTCTGGCTCTATATCTTTTGCTATTTAACTATAAATCAAATAATATCGGTGCAGATTTGTATAGAATGAGAGCTGAATCTATATACTTAGTCTTTTTATTATAAAAACATTTTTTAAAAGTTTAAGTAATAGCAGGTTGTAGAAAAGTGTTTCTCAAATTAGCAAATTCTTAGGAAAAAGTAGTAGCTAATTAATTAGTTAATTAATCAGGGCAGTTGAGTGAGAGGGCCCAAACTAAAGAACTCTTAGATCCTCAGCAGGAAAGAACTTACAAGCAGATTGCAGGAAGAAAAGAAGTTTTGATGAATAGAGTTCAGATATTGACAGTAATATTTGTTATAACTCAACTTTGCAGCATCTATCCGATAAGAAAAAGTATTGTTCTAAGGATATTTAATAAAATACAATGAGTAGCTAAATTGAACCACAAAGGTAGGCAAAATGAATGATTATGAAAATAACTTAAACAAATAAGGTTTTGTTGTGGGTGGTAGGCTCGGAATGAAGCATATATGCTACAGCCATTAATGACTAAAAGGTAGCAACATATGTAATTATGGCAAATCACAGTCAAATACATAATATAGGTACTGCATAACAGAGAAGTGTTCATGAGAAAAAGCCTGCACAACCTATTTTAACACACCCCAAGGGCAGTTTTCTCACAACAAATAATACAAATGATGGAGTTGGGAGGACAGGAGCAATCATGGAGGGATAAACAGAACAACAAAAGGACTTCAGCTATTGAACAAACTTGGAGAATAGTTGATACAGTAGATCTAGTGTACATTTTTAGAGGATGGTGTATGTATTGATACTGCAAAGCAGAACACATGTATTTTTATTCTCCCTTCATTTTATATCTAAATTATCTGTTCACTGCTACACCTCATTTTTACATCATTTGCTCTTTTTCTCTGCTTTAAAAAAGAGAATTCTGTTTAGTTAAATAAAAATTAAACAAGTAAACATCAGTGCTTGATGCTGATATTAAAATATAAACTCGCCTTGAAATAATTCAGATTTGATCACAGAAGGAAATAGTTTTGACCAACTTTCTAAAAATATGTTTCCAGAACTAGTGGACCTGGATCCCGGAATAGTCAATTTGGTATATTTTCCAGTTCTGAAAAAATCAAGGACCCAAGACCACTTAATGACAAAGCATTCATTCAGCAGTGTATTCGACAACTCTGTGAGGTACTTTATAATTTTAAATAGCCTAAATTGTGAAAATCCTCTTAAATATTTTCTGATAATTTTTTTTCACAGAGTTTTTGGTGGTTCATAAAAATTATTATAGTTTCTTACAGAAAATGGTTATGCACATAATGTATCCATGAAATCGCTTCAAGCTCCATCTGTTAAAGACTTCCTAAAGATCTTCACTTTTCTTTATGGCTTCCTGTGCCCCTCATATGAACTTCCTGACACAAAGTTTGAAGAAGAGATTCCAAGAATCTTTAAAGACCTTGGGTATGTATATTTATCATTCACTTAGGGGTATTATTGGTACACAGAGAAGAATCAAATTAAATAAATTTGTAAAGAGTTTGAGTTAGAGAAATAGCATGTTTTATGATTATCACTGTGGACAATATATGTAGTATAAAATGAAGAGGGAAACAAAGCAAAACAAAAAACTAATGTTTGTAAGTTATCACAGATACTAGAATAGAAGGCCCTGAACTGCTGAAGTGATGGGTAATAGAAAAGGCTGGATACCACAGATTTTATAGAAGAAAAAAAAAACAAAAAAAAAAACCAGGATCGAGGCCTGGTGAAAGGGATGTGATGAAGTCTCAACGTGGAAAAATGGATTTGGAGTGTACATACATGTGGTTTATTGGAGTACATTGAATTTGAGCAAACAAAAGATCTTTTGGGAGAGAAGTTCAGCATATCAGTCATATAACTCTAGTTCTGCCACCTAGGGGATACACACACATACACACACACACACACACACACACACACACACAATAATAATCTGCAGAGAAATACACAAAATCATTGAAGAGTAAGATGCCTAAGAACATAATTTCAACATGCCTTCCTTCTGAACAAGTCAAGACTATGGGTGCATATGTGGGATTTTTAAAATGTAACTTATTGATTACCCATATTTTTACTAAATTAATATATTATCTTATTTTTCATAGGTATCCTTTTGCACTATCCAAAAGCTCCATGTATACAGTGGGGGCCCCTCATACATGGCCTCACATTGTGGCAGCCTTGATTTGGCTAATAGACTGCATTAAGGTATTTGAATTGTTGTTTTAAAATGTACACTTTGGAAAGGTTGTTGTTGTTTTTCCCCCTCAAAAAGATATTTCTGTTTCTCTCCCAAACTTGCTTTTGCCAGTTTCCTTAAAGTTTGCTATAGAGTTTTCATTTTTTAAAACACATTTGCAAACCTGGTGAAGTGAGGAGCAGAGTGAAGCCCAAACTTTACCTATGCAATACCATTTGTATACCTAATCCTGAATTGTACCCCACAACTTTCAAATAAAAATAAATTTTTAAAAAAGCACATTTTTTTAAGTTCTTCAAACTGTTATCACATGATAACAATTGTGTTATAACAAGATGAGGGGAAAGAAGTACTACATTGGCAAGAAGATTGTGTTCATGGGGTTTTATCACTTAGGAAAAACGTGAATCGATAGGAAATTGATTGTTTATTTCCCCCATGAAATTCATCTTCCCTTTTTTAATTAAAATTCATATGTGCTGCAAAAACTTGGAAAATACAGAGTGATGTAGTCAAAATCTCCAAGGTTAGAGATAATGAAGCATTTCCTTGGGCTAATAGTTTCAAAAGTACATAATGTTGTACAGAGCACTGAATGTATATTTTTTAAAATTTTGATATTATTAATAAGTTTTTCTCTAGAAAAGTTTTCCCAATTCAAAGCTTAAAAATGAGCTGGGCTCGGTGGCTCAGCCTGTAATCCCATGCCTTTGGGAGGCTGAGGTGAGTGGATTGTCTGAGCCCGTGGGTTCAAGACCCACCTGGGCAGGCAAGACCTCATCTCTACAATAAATCAAAAAATTAGCCGGGCGTGGTAGCGCGTGCATGTAATTCCGACCACTTGGAAGGCTGAGGCAGAAGGATCACTGGAGCCCAGCAGGTCGAGGCTGCGGTGGCCGGGAGTGACCACTGCACTCCAGTCTGGGCGACAGAGCGAGACTCCAACTCAAAAAAAAAGCTTAAAAATGTATGAGCATGCCCATTTTTTCATGCCATAGGCATTATTGTTTTAAAATCTTTACCAGTTTGAGAGGTGAAAAATAGATTGTTTCATATATACACTTTTGAAACGATTTATTTATGTTTTTGTATGAATATTTGTATTTCTTTTACCTTGCTCTTACATGCCTTTTTGGACAGTTTTTTATCTTATGATTTTCTTTTGCTATAAATTTGAACCTTTATTATATTAAATTTATTGACTTTTTAACAGTTGACAACATGACAAGCAAAAAAAAGATGGCTTTTTTTCTTATTTGTATCTTCTATTTTTAAAGTTGAACATTTTTCACATTTATCATAATAACTGCCTATTCTTTTGCTATTTTGATGGTTCAAATTCTTGTATTGATTTATAAGAGCACCATTTTGTAGGTCACAAGTGGTCAAGTTAGAGAGTTCCTGTCTATATGGTGCAAATAATTTTTTTCTCTTTTTTCTTTTGTTTACTCTATTTTGTCTGTTTAGAAATGTGAGTTTTTATCAAGTCTAATGCAGCCTCTTCCTTTTGTAGCTTCTGAGTTTCCTGCCCCACTTAGTGCTAAAATTCTTAAAACTAAAACTAGGACTGTCACCCTGACATTTTCTTGGCCATCAGCAAGTCCTTAACTAAATGTAGGCAGGCAGTGGGTATATGGATTTTGACCCAGGAGCTATGCTGTCCAATCAGCACCACCAGTTGCCAAGGAGTAGAATTCCAAAACCATAGCCTGTTAGTAAAACTCAAGTTTCACTGGACTTTATGTATTCATTTGTCTCTCCCCAGTGATACCTATTGACATTGGATAACCTCTTCTTTGCTCTCACCATCAGGTATCCTTGATGTTACTAGAACACTGCACTTGTTTGCCTAAACAGCTTATGATATTGTTACACAGTTGGGAGATATGTCCACAGTGATGATACAGGAGCTTGCGGAATACCTACTGTAGCTTCAGTTGGGGAGGGACCTCTTAAGATGTCTCCAAGCCCGTTATTTAGTTTGAAATCCCCTTCTTCCTGTCTTTCTTTGCTTGCTGTGATGGAAATAAGCACTATAGCAATCTAAGAATCTGTAAGAGATTTCAGGTTTCTTATTCTAATTGTCTTTCTCACTAGCATGCCTAGAAATTTAGCCATACTTAGGGAGGACTTTTTTATCCCCTGATGTTTAAAAACAAAAAATTCTTCCAGTTTTTCCCAAGTATTTCCATGGCTTTTTTGCGTTATGTTTAAATCTTTTTTTTTTGTTTTGTTTTGCTTTGTTTTTTTCTTTTCTTTTTTGGATCCCCATCCTTTGCACACGACCTGCACACATGCACAACTTGGCACTTGTGTTTAAATCTTCATTTGTCTGCAATTTGTTGTAGTGTAAGAAACAGGAAGCCTTATTTTTTAAATGATTCAATCATATGTTTCAGTTTCATTTATTGAATAACTGATCTTTTCTCCACATTTTGAACTCAATCACCAGTAGGTTCTTAAACCTATTTCTCTGCTTTTACCCATCCCTGCGTTATGAACTAGTTCTGATTCTAGTTCCTGTCACTTTCTAATTTATTTTATCTAGTAGATGAAGACTCTTACTGCTTTTCAGAATTTTTCTAGCTGTTCCCGTATCTTTACTTTCTGAATTATTTTTCAAGTTTTTAATCTTTTTTTTATTGGCATGACATTAAATTCAAGGATATGTTGGGGGGGATTTCCATTTCCATCTTGATAATATGCTGTCTTGTCATTTGGAAAAGTGTTAAATCTCTCATTTATTCTTTTTTTTTTTTTTTTTTGAGTTGGAGTCTCACTCTGTCACCTAGACTGGAGTGCAGTGGCCGCTCCCGGCCACCGCAGCCGGACCTGCTGGGCTCCGGCGATCCTTCCGCCTCAGCCTTCCAAGTAGCTGGAACTACAGGCACATGCTACCATGCCCGGCTAATTTTTTTATTTATTGTAGAGATGAGGTCTCGCCAAGTTGCCCAGGCGGGTCTCGAACCCACGGGCTCAGTCAGTCCACTCACTTCAGCCTCCCAAAGTGCGGGATTACAGGCTGAGCCACCGAACCCAGCTGTCTCATTTATTATCTCTTTTGTTCCTTCAGTAAAATTTTGTTGTTTTCTTCATATCCAGCCACATATTTTTTATTAAGTAATTTCATATGTTTTATTACCATGATAACCAGATTTTCTTTATTTCTAAGGTTATTGTTACTAAAAATAATTTTTTATTACCCTTTTTTTAACTATTTTATTTTAAAGATGTGGTGATACAAGTCAAGATTGAGTACATAAGTAGTCTACATGCAGGTGAAGTTAAGTTGTCTTGTTACTACTATGGTTCTCAGTTGATTTCTGTTACTACCACTGTTTTTAATGAAATGTTTTTTATCATTTAGTTATGATGTATTCAGATAGAAGATAATGTTTTTCATGTTGAAGTTTATCAACTTTTATCAAGAATGACCTTTGAAGGCTATCGTATGCTTTTTCAGGATCTGTTGAAATTATTGTTTTTCTCTTGACTTATTGATATAATATAGCCTTCCTAATAGCCTCTGTTTGCTCATTGTTTGTTATTATTTTGCATACTCCTGATTGTTCATTCATGTTTTATAAATAAAGTTTGATTTCTTCCCTCACTCTAGCTGTGCCTCCTGCACAGAGCTTGACACATAATTGGACCTTATTACAGTGTCCCAATGATAATAGTTTAGCCAAAGCTACCCTGACTCCACTACTAAGGACCATGAATAGGAGGGCTGCATATATTCCAAGAGCTCTTTGTTAGCCTCTTGATTAGTGACCAGAGTAAACTTATCTCAGTTCCCTCTGAATGCTTTTCCCCCTCTGATGTTTCACAACATTGAGAAAAGTGGTATTATATTGGAAAATGACATCTTTAGCTGAAGAAAAGATGACTCAAATTTATATTTCTTTTTATTTCTGTACAATATCAGGTTGAAACTATTTCAACCAAGTCTTCTCCTTAGTTCAGAACTTTTCAGTTCTTTCAGTAGAAGCCTTTCTGTGGCTCCTGGGGATCTGTTTGTCCCTGTATAAGTCTCTCCTTGAATCTTCCAGAGTAGCAAGAGTTTTTTTCATAAGGACCTTTGACAAGGCAACAGAAACTCTTTTTACACTGATGACTAGAAGATTCTGTTCTTCATTTTGGGTTCTGCTCTACATGTCTTTGAGACTTCTTTAAATCTGACTGTTGCCAGCATGGTGACTCACTCCTGTAATCCCGGCATTTTGATAGGCAGAGGTGAGAGGATTATCTGAGCCCAGGTGTTCGGGACAAGCCTGGGCAACATGGTAAGACCTTGTCTCTACAATAAATCAAAAACTTAGCCAGGTATAGTGGTGCACCTGTAATCCCAGCTATTTGGAAGGCTGAGGCAGAAGGATCACCTGAGCCCAGCAGGTTGAGACCGTGGTAGCCATGGTGGTGCCACTGAACTCCAGCTTGGGTAACAGAGTGAAACACCGACTAAAAAAAATAAATAAATAAATAGATAAATAAAAATTTGACTATCACCTGAGGACCTGTAAAAGAGAGACAAAGTAGAGGAGTAATTGATAGAGCTCCCCTGCATCCGCCCTTGATATGCAGAAAGCCTCATGAATGCCTTTAGAATAGGAAAAGGGTAGCAGAGAAAGCAACTCTAGGCTAAGCACAGTGTCTTCCTCAGAAGTCCTGTATATGAATTCCAGAATAAGAAAACTTAATTGCTTTCAGTAGAAGCCAGATTCTTGTTTTGTGTATTCCTAATGCATAGTCCTTTTCTTAGAAGTTAATGTTCTTACACTTAGTGTTCATTATTACTAGATATATGCTTATATATTTTTATGGCAATTTCATTTAAATTTTTTACTTTTTTATGTTTGAAAAATTATATTTTCAAAATAGGATATTAAAAAAAAGTATTTCAGAATGAAATTTCTGTGCCTTAAAAACTTTTAGCTATTTTCCCTTTAGCTTGTCAGTTATAAACATCTGAATGTTTTGTTTTAATTTATGTTATCACTTTCAAGTTGAAACAACTGTTGCATTTCTAAAGGTTTTATACTGTAAAATTCAATCTAAAGGTCATAGTTGTACATACTAAAGGAGTCGATAACATTTGAGTATGAAAATTGAGCTCATGTAAAAGAGAAAATTATTGATTTGCATTTTATATGGCAATTTGGTTTTGGATTCCTAGTTAGAGTTGTATTAAGATGTGTATGTATGTTCTTGATAGGCTAACAATAACATATTTTCTCTGTGGAGCAGACTTAAATATGAGCCCATCTTTTCTAAATTCTGAGGGATTTAGTTACTAAAAATATCAAAAGTATTTGGAAAGTATCAAAAGGATACTTTCAAATCTTTTTTTATTTAAAAGAAAATCAAAAGTATTTTAAAACTGAACAACCTCTCAGAAGAGGCTTTTAATAATACGATAAGGTAAATGCTTCTAAAAATGACACTAAAACTGGATTTGGCAAAACATGAAAGCTATGTTTTTCACATCAATTTAATTAACTGAATATGTTGCTTGTGTACTAATTAGATACACATTGCCATGAAAGAAAGCTCACCTTTATTTGACGATGGACAGTCTTGGGGAGAAGAAACTGAAGATGGAATTATGCATAATAAGGTACCATGCATTGTCATAAACTATAATAATACCTTGATATTATTAACTAAATGTGTCATTATTGAAATTAACGCAGATGCTCCTCAACTTATGATGGAGTAACATTCCAATAAATGCACCATAAATTGAAAGTACTGTTAAATCAAAAATGCATTTAATACACTTAACCTAACAAATGTCATAGCTTAAGTCTAGCCTATCTTAAACATGCTCAAAACACTTACATTAACCTACAGTTAGGCAAAACCATCTAATGCAAAGCCTGTTTTATAATAAAGTATTGAATAGTTCGTAATTTATTGAATACTGAAAGTGAAAAGCAAATGGTTGTATAGATAAAAGTATAGTTTCTACTGAGTGCTCTTGTACCATTGTAAAGCTGAAGAATCTTAATTTGAATCATTGTAAATCCAGGACCATCTTTATATTCTTTTGTAGAGTTGTTGTTTTGCTTCCTGAAGACTTTCTGAAACTTATTATTAAAAACATTAATCAAGCTGGGCTCGGTGGCTCAGCCTGTAATCCCACGCCTTGGGAGGCTGAGATGAGTGCATTGCCTGAGCCCACGGGTTCGAGACCCGCCTGGGCAACTTGGCGAGACCTCATCTCTACAATAAATCAAAAAATTAGCCGGTCGTGGTAGCACGTGCCTATAATTCCAGCTACTTGGTAGGCTGAGGCCGAAGGATCGCCGGAGCCCCAGCAGGTCGAGGCTGCAGTGGCCAGAAGCAGCCACTGCACTCCAGTCTGGCAACAAAGTGAGACTCCAACTCAAAAAATAAATAATAAATAAAAATAAAAATATTAATCAATTTATCTGTTGGAGTCATAGTATAATTTTCTAAAATTAACTAGGCACAGAAATTTGAAAATGTTAACTAAGTAAAAAATGCAAGGGAATTAGAATTAAGTCATAACATGTTATTGTTACATGGTATAGATGAAATGTTTCTTTTCCTTCTTTATCTTGTAAAATAAAGACATCAGTACTGGCAACATTATTTAATTTAATTATTTGTTAATACAAAGCATAATAGATTTTTTTTTCCCTCATGTTTTCAAGCTAGAGAAAGATTGAGTCTTAAGATATTGCATGTTTATGTTGTTTTGGCATTTTTAGTTAGGCATATTGCCACTTAGCTTAGAGTTACCACTTCCAAAAGTAGTTGAGACAAAAGAAACAGATGGTGTGAATTGGTTCCCACACCTTATACTTATTGAAATCTAAACTATGTAACTAGTCCCACCCTGTTCCCTAAATTATGCAAATCTAGCATCCAACTGGAGCAAACATCAACTCTGAGGAATAAAATTAGAATATTGAGATTATATAATAATGTCCCCTAGCATACATTAAAAAAAATAATGACAATCACCTCATAAGCCCTAAGGAGAAAAACGTATCTCTGTTCTAATTCTGACTATCACTCTCTCTTAAGCCTTTGTCACAAGAGAAAAGAAGTAATAATTTTATTTTTTAATACTGCCTAGGAAATAGTTAAAAGATACATATCAACTGACTGATGTGGTATCGTTGCCCTTTTTTCCCCCACTTTTTTATTTATTTATTTTTTTTTTTTAATGAAGTCTTGCTATGTTGCCCAGGCTGGTCTCTAACTCCTAGGTTCAAGCAGGCCTTCCACCTCAGCCCCTCAAGTAGCTGGTATTTATAAGCATATGCCACCATGCCTGGTTTCTTTATAAAAACAACAAAAAAAGGATAAACATGCCCCTTTTCCAGCAATCATCCCAGGTGGAAAAGTCCTTGAAAGGTTTTAATCCTATCCTTGAGAGAATTCTCCTCCCATATTATAATATGTATACTGGACTATATTTCATTGTACTTCAGTTTTCAACCAAGTACAATTATAACAACACCTATTAATCATTAAATGTCTTGACATTTATTCTAAAAGTTAAACTAATGAAAGTAATTCTTGCTATCTGAGCTATTGTTTCAAGTAACAATATATAAAAAAGCACTTCAGGAACTAAAAAATGCTGTTTAGAATTAGAGTTATGAGAATATCATACTTCATAAGATTCTAATCTTCAGCTTTTATGTCCACAAACTCAATTTTTTTTTTTAGAAGGCAAGAGCTTATTAAGAAGACAGAAAAACTCCCAAACAGGAGGAGACCTGAAAGTGGGTCACCCTGACTCAATTTTTTTAAATCTATAAAATTGACTGAGCTTAAGGAAATTGATTCACTCACCAAATTCTCAAGAGACTGATTGACCATCAGTGGGTCACCTTTCCAGTTATAGGAATACTCATTCCATACCAATCAAGTAATAAGAAGATTGTTTAATAAGCAAAAAATTAGCACAAAGGGAATAGTTTGTCTGGAGAGATAGTGATATTTACTTCATCTACGCTATGGAAAATTCTAATCAACCATTCTTGCCTCCTCATAACATATGCATTCTCAGTGACCAAAATACCCCCTGAATGCAAAATACAGTGTTACTTTCTCAGATAAATATTAAGAATTCTAGAACTCTACAGTTTAGATCTCTACTTACCATGCCATTTTTTAGCTTGAAGTTACAATGTAATTGTAGCCTTTATTAATTAAATTCTGGTTTTTACAACTAACTTTGTCAGTTTAATTGGATTTAATAATCAGCCATTTATTTAAATTTTTCATATGGTGCTTTATTCCTAAAGACGATTAGGTTTATACATTTTATGTTGAATTGCATTTATTAATAAGCTTCCTTGTTTGACCTCAAAAATCTAAAGGTATGATTTACTTACTATTTTAAAATATTATTGCCTTTATCCAAATTTATGTGTTATTTTCATTCTTATTATTCATATTTAGCATAGCTAATGATATGCCCTGGGTTTGTTTATTTATTTATAGGAGTTCATATGACTACTTAGTATTCTTGACTTTTTTATTCAAATTTAAATGTCCATCTAAAAAAGTGAAACAAATTAAATAAGAGAATCATGACTTTGTTTTTAAAATCTGCTTAACCCAATCAGTTGTTTTTGGACTATACCATAAAATGCTATGAGAGTTTTATGAGTGGTGCTGACAGCTTTGAAGAAATGAATGCAGAGTTGCAGTCAAAACTGAGTGAGTATTCTCATTCCTAGTGTGCTTGCTTTTGGTCATTTAACTTGCTCTTGGAGTGGTAATGTATTTTACCATATCTAATGTTTACATGCATTACTTTAACTGCATCTGGATGCTTACTGGTTTTTATCTTCCTGGTTTCTTGGGTAGAGAGAATAGTTAAGCAGAAAGAATACTAGTGTTGAAGCCAGAAATTAAGCGTAACGTCTTACTTTCTGTGACCTTATAAAAATACTTAGCTGGGCGTAGTAGCGCATGCCTATAATTCCAGCTACTTGGAAGGCTGAGGCGGAAGGATCACCGGAGCCCAGCAGATCGAGGCTGCAGTGGCCGGGAGCAGCCACTGCACTCCAGTCTGGGCAACAGAGTGAGACTCCAACTCAAAAAAAATAAAATAAATAAAATAAAATAAAAATACTTTGACTTGTCTGGGATAAAGTTTAACAGAATTAGATGGCTGTTTAATAAAGTACCAAACACACTACCAGAAGTAAAGAAGATCAGCTAATGTTATTCCTCTTGGGGATAATATCCCTGTGTATCCTTGCTTTACTATTTGAGAAACTAAAGCACCAGCTAACCAAAAGATCTAAGGTTTCTTTCAAAACTTTTGGCATAAAGTTAACAGGACATTATATTTCCAAATATGTAAAGAAAATCTTTTCACTCACTTACAATCTAGTGACATTCAGTATCTACTGACTAACTCTAAAACATTCCAGAGGTATTATTTTACATCTTACGTTATTGTTTATTTTATTGGAATAATCTTGTATATAAAATGCTGGAGTAATAGGTAGAGTACTTTAAGATGTGTGAAGCCATTTTCCCAAAAACAATGGAGTCAATTAAAACAGGAGAATATCACCTTGCACTATTAGCACAAAAAGTAAAAGCATTCCCTTATGTTCCTCTGGGAACGTACTTTCCTGAAGAGTAACCAGGACAATTTCAACTTGTTTACATGGGACAGGTAGCAAGATAAATGATGCTTTGTTTTAAGAGAAGAAAATTCAGGCTAGGCGCAGTGGCTCATGCATGTAATCCCAGCAATTTGGGAGACCGAGATGGGAGGATTGCTTGAACCTAGGCTAAGTTTGAGACCAGCCTAGGCAACATAGTGAGACACTGTCTTAATAAATAAATATTCATGGTGAGCTAAGCATCTAGTGAGTAATTTGATATTTTTATATGTAATTAAGCATAGAAATTGCATTCATTCATTCAAGCAAACATTTATTGTATACCCATTGTGTGCCAGACACCATTTAGGCACTGAGGATACAGTAATGAATAAAAGAAAAAAATTCTTACTCTTATGAACTTACATTTTAGTAGAAAGGGAAAATAATGAAATGAGCAACTGTAAATCAAATGGTGACGAGTGCTATAGAGAAAAATTAAGTAGGGTAAGGGGAATAGAAAGAAAGGGAAGGGTTTACAATTTTACAAAGTATAGAATATACTTCACTAATTGTGTTTTGAGCAAAGACCAGAAAAAAGTGAGGGAGTGAGCAGTGGTGAAAACCTGGGGAAGAATGTTCTAGGCATATTTGAGATCTTATGAAGTTTTTGGATTTTGTCTCCAGAGGATTTATTTAATGTAGATGCTTCCAAGCTGGAATCTTTAGAAGAAAGAAACAAAGCATTGAATGAACAGATTGCAAGATTAGAACAAGAAAGAGAAAAAGAACCGGTTAGTAAACATGTTTATACACTTATTAAGAGCTCTTTTAGATTCTTGGGTCTCCTTAGAGGATACTAGCTGTTTTTTTCAAAAATTTTAAACTAGATTAACTACTTAAGCTTCTTAACAGTTACATTTTCATGTAGCCTAGAACTCCCGATGAAAACATGTTTGGTATCTGTGGAATCTTGTTTTCCCTTGTGTCTATCAGTCGTATATTAATGGTGCTCCAAATATGATGAAAGAGTCTCACCTGTTTACATAAGACCAAATGTATCTTTTGAACAAGGTCCCCATGTTACCTACCTCCAGGGAGCGCTATTCACAAGAGGCCCTGAGTTTTGGAGTTAGTGAAAAGGAAAGGTAATAAATGAGTTCATATGATGTATTGTATCCTAAGTTTTCTTAAGTCTAAATATTAATATCAAGATACCTAATTTTATTTTATGTAGTATTAGTGAAAACCCCAGACTGTTCTGTAAGATATCAGATTTTAAATGTTTGCTTTTTTGCTCTGGCTCTTGGTTTTTTCCTATCTCAAACTGACTTTGTAGGAAGTCCATCTTCTTTTTTTTTTTCTTCTTTTCTTTTTCTTTTCCTGGAAGTCCATATTCTTAATTAAAGTTATTTTGACTTCTTCTAAAAGTGAAAGGAAAACTCAAATTTACCTTTCTCTAAGATAAATTTAAATAATATTACTTTGCTTTAAAATAAAGTATGGAATGATTATTGGTGGGGATAACTAATTCAATATTCTTTTCTCTTAAAGAATCGTCTAGAGTCATTGAGGAAACTGAAAACTTCCTTACAAGGAGATGTTCAAAAATATCAGGCATACATGAGCAATTTGGAGTCTCATTCAGCCATTCTTGACCAGAAACTAAATGGTCTCAATGAGGAAATTGCTAGAGTAGGTAAGTAAAGCTCATGCTAAAAGACGTCATCATTCGGACTAGGATGCGGGCCTATGAGGGGTTTGTCACATATTGAAACAACTTTGTTATAAATATGTTTTTTTCTTCTATGGTAAATGTCTTTAATAGGCTACCAAGATTTCAGCGCCTTTTGTATTTATTTTCTGAGGCTGCTGTAAGAAACTATCACAAACTTGGGTGACTTAAAACAAGAGAAATCTATTCTCTCACCGTTCTAAAGGTCTGCATCCCTCTAGGGACTCTGGTGGGAGGATCTGTTTCTTGCCTCTTCCAGCCTTTAGTGGCTGACAGTATTCCTGGGCTTATGTCTACATCTCTCCAATCTCTGCCTCCGTCTTCACGTTACCTTCTCTGTGTGTCTGTCCTCTTCTATCTGTGTGAACTCTCCCTCTGCCTTTATCTTATAAGGACACTT
>NW_007261575.1:885186-887642 GCF_000164805.1 Carlito syrichta | reverse complement strand
TGGAGTACAGTGGCCGTTCCCGGCCACCGCAGCCTCGACCTGCTGGGCTCCGGCGATCCTTCCAACTCAGCCTTCCAAGTAGCCGGAATTACAGGCACACGCTACCACGCCCGGCTGATTTTTGATTTATTGTAGAGATGAGGTCTCGCCTGCCCAGGCGGGTCTCGAACCCACGGGCTCAGGCAATCCACTTACCTCAGCCTCCCAAAGGCGTAGGATTACAGGCTGAGCCACCAAGCCCAGCTAGCACTTGGTTTTTTGAAGCCAAGCAGTAGCTAACCTAAGAACACATGCTGCCTGAATATAAATATATACAATAATATTTTAAAATATTCTGCTGGGCTCAGTGGCTTTGGGAGGCCGAGGTGAATGGATTGCCTGAGTCCGCAGGTTCAGGACCCGCCTAGGCAACTTGGTGAGACTTCGCCTCTACAATAAATCAAAAATTAGCCGGGCATGGTAGCACGCGCCTGTAGTTCCAGCTACTTGGAAGGCTGAGGCGGAAGGATCGCCAGAGCCCAGCAGGTCGAGGCTGCGGTGGCTGGGAGCATGCCACTGCATTCCAGTCTGGGCGACAGAGTGAGACTCCAGCTCAATAAATAAATAAATAAATAAATAAAATAAAAATATTCTATATAAGCACATATTCTATTCCAGTTTATAATTAATAAATCAGATTGTTTTGTCTTTTGAGACAGTGTATTGCTACTTTTCCCAGGCTAATCTCGAATTCCTGGGTTCAAGCAATCCTCCTGTCTTAGCCTCTCAAGTAGCTGGGACTACTACACACTGCACACAGCTCTGAAAAGACAGATTCTTGAGCTCTGCCTGCCTCTGTCTGCTGTCTTATCCTCCATCACTACCTCCTAAACAGCTCAACTGCTGAAACTGATTGAAAATAAGGTGAAAAGCTTCAAGTACTACAGTTCTTCAGAAGCAAAATCCCAACTAAAGAAAGCTCTTTTTTATCCTGTGTCTTCCTATGCTTATTTTCATAAAAATAGTGATCTTAATAATAAAACTCTGCAAAATACTATGGCATATGCAATTGCTTAATATTTCTATGATGTAGCCAAGTTCAGTGGCTCAGCCTGTAATTCTACGCCTTTGGGAGGCCGAGGTGAGTGGATTGCCTGAGCCTGCGGGTTCGAGACCTGCCTGGGCAACTTGGCGAGACCTTACATCTCTACAATAAATCAAAAAATTAGCTGGGCCTGATAGCGCCCGCCTGTAGTTCCAGCTACTTGGAAGGCTGAGGCAGAAGGATCGCCGGAGGTGGCCGGCAGCAGCCACTGCACTCCAGTCTGGGCGACAGAGTGAGACTCCAACTCACAAAAAAAAGAATAATCATATAAACACACAAACTGACAACCCCCCCCCCATTGATGTACTCTCCCTCAAAAATGCCCATATACAAGCAGGAAGTCTAAATAGAACAGCAATAAAATAACAGAAACAAAACAAGTACAAAGGGTAATCAAAAACAAAAAGAGAGAAGAGAAAAAAAACTCACACAAGAACGAGCCAAACAGACAGACTAAAAAAAATAAACAAAAAACTTACTCTGAGGTCTTTCCTGTAAATCCAACTTCCTTTCATCTCTTGTCTCCAGCCACTTCCCTCTATTCTCAGCTCAGGCTGATAGGGTTGCACTCTGTGGGTAGATGCTCCACAGACTACTGTGGGAGGAAGGTAGATCAGATTTGAACTCACTCGGCTCGCTGCCTGGCAAGTCTCCCACTCAGATCTGATGTGTCTGTGTCTGATCCAGTGTGGGGGAGGGGCATCAGTCTCTCCGAGTCTGATGAGATTACCTGTTGGTCCCAAGTGGAGGCAGGGCGGAGCAGGTCATGGCAATGCGGATCTCTGTCTAGTCCCAGGACAGAGAAAATGGCTCCGTTTGGCGTATCCTCACTGGTGGTGGGGCTCCTCTCCAGCTCTCGCCATCTTCTCTCTCCACGGATCCTGGCTTGTAGTGCTCTGCTAACACAGGTGATGGCGTGGACTGGGCGCCAGATGATAAAGATCAGGTGCTTTCCACTGCCTTTTCTCAGGAGAACCCCGAGAACAGCAGATGATCCTGTGCACTGGTGCTCCAGTCCCATGGCAGTGGGGGATTGCAGTCACCTCTGGAGGAGAACCCGGGTGCGTGAACCAGAGTCTCCCCTCAGACGGACTTTCACTCACCCATTGGCAAACACATGCAGAGTGTCTTTTTGGACACTCACTTTTGCAAGACTCTCTCAGTCCCACCTATTCTGTGCCATCTTGCCGGAAGAGACTTAATTTCTTAGTAGAGCAATGTTTGTAATGCAATTAATGAATACTTTCTAAATTTTATTTTTTTTTTTTTTGAGTTGGGGTCTCACTCTGTCGCCCAGACTAGAGTGCAGTGACCGCTCCCGGTCACCGCAGCCTTGACCTGCCGGGCTCCGGCGATCCTTCCGCCTCAGCCT
>NW_007261575.1:866404-885098 GCF_000164805.1 Carlito syrichta | reverse complement strand
ATTTATTGTAGAGATGAGGTCTCGCCAAGTTGCCCAGGCGGGTCTCGAACCCGCAGGCTCAGGCAATCCACTCACCTTAGCCTCCCAAAGGTGCAGGATTACAGGCTGAGCCACCGACCCCAGCTACTTTCTAATATTAATACTTTATCTTCCTTGTCAGCATGTGATCAAGAGAATTGTCATACTTCCTACTTGTTCTTGTGAGAATTGTTTTCTGATCATTGCAAACTGAGTAGATGAGAAATACTTGAGCAATCGTTTGTCAATTCCTGAATGCTTTAGTTTAAGGCATTATTTTGATAACCATTAACCTAAAATTGTTCTAGTCTGAGTATTTTAACTTTCCTGATTACTTAAAACCATTCGTGGTATGAGTGAATGAGACATTTTTTTTTTTTTTTTTTTTTTTTTTTGAGTTGGAGTCTCACTCTGTCGCCCAGACTGGAGTGCAGTGGCCGCTCCCGGCCACCGCAGCCTCGACCTGCTGGGCTCCGGCGATCCTTCCACCTCAGCCTTCCAAGTAGCTGGAACTACAGAAGTGCGCTACCACGCCCGGCTAATTTTTTATTTATTGTAGAGATGAGGTCTCGCCAAGTTGCCCAGGCAGGTCTCGAATCTACGGGCTCAGGCAACCCACTCACCTCAGTCTCCCAAGGCATGGGTTTACAGGCTGAGCCACCAAACCCAGCTGAATTAGACATATTTAAACTCTATAGATAGTACATATTGTGGATTGGTTTGTTCAGATACCGGTGATAAATACATAAAGTTTTGTTTAAACCAACCATCAATTTTTTTTTTAAGCACAGATGTGGATCCCCCCAACCGTTGTGCTGCAAATAGGTTATAACAAAGCCAAAAAACCAATCCTCTCATGATGACTCACTTGATCCCTTTGGTCATCTTCATCTATTGTCCCAGCTTGCTGTAAAAATGCTGTCATATTCTATGTAAGCTGTTAGTCATAGAAGGTTAGAAAACAGTGTTGGTAAACAGACAAAGCAAGAACTAACTAATGTGGTTACCACTGGAGATATCAGTAAAATATGGGAGGCTCTGATATATTTTAATATAAATGCTTTTATGGTTGCAGAAAACCAAACTTGTGATTTTTCTGAATTATTGCAAAGAATCATGCAAGAGTATTAAAAGCTTTTAAACTGACCATTAACAGAGACAAACTGTCTCTCTTAAGTGTAAGGATTCCTTTTTTAAAACGATTTTTAAACATAAGAAAATAGCTGCACACATTTAAGTGTTTTTTAATAATACAAACTCTTTAAAAGGTTCATGGTGACTGATCTTTGTGGTTTCTTGGTCTTTGTGGTTTTTAGTAATAAGGGCTGTCTAACTTGTCACATAATATAAATGGCATTCTTATACAAGATTGCACTAAGACCCAGGAATTCTTAATGTTACCAAATAACCATATAAGTCCCAAATACTGCAAAGATGGACAATGTACATGGTACACTTGCACCTCACTGAAGTTGAAGCTGATCCTTTGGATATTTTTCTGCTCCAATGTGAAGTAGATTGTTAGGTTTTCATTAGTGGTTTCATTATGTGGCTTTTTAAAGAAAAAAAATTGTTTTGATTTCTTCCACAGTTCTCAGACAAGACCTTTTTTTGTAAACCATATATAGCCCAGGGATGTTTTAAATAACCAAATGGTCTTTAGTAGATGAAATTTCCCAATGCAGCTGTAATAAATAAGCATCTACAACATCAGTATATCCTGGAACCAAGCAAAGTAAGATGGTGTTCCTGTTCCCATATCCACTGAATTGTTGTTTTAAAATCTGAATTATTTCTGTCATTTATAATTTCTGTTTTAAATAATAGTTCTTCTTTTGTTTGTTTTCTTTTGAGTTGGAGTCTCACTCTGTCACCCAGACTGGAGTGCAGTAGCCGCTCCCAGATAATAGTTCTGACCACTACCTTTTTTATAACTGCTTGAAGCCAGTTTAGGCCAGCTATTACGTACTCTTCAAAATTGCTTTTAAGTAGTGAGTTTTCTAGAAATAACAAGTTGGCACAGCAGCCAAGTGAGATACAGTGTTTTTCTTCCTGTAAAAGACGGAGGAGCACAGGAGGGCAATTGACCACAACTCCAAGATCTTCTGTCCTCACCAAACAAGCTAACGTTCACTTATACTTCCCTTTCTCCCGAAAATTAAAGCTGCATTCAGTCTCAAATTCCTGCTGAAATAGGTTAGGCCTCAGGAAAAACAAAACCCACTATATTTTGATAATGAGCTTTCTGTCTGTGAAGAACCAGAATCAACAAAATATGTATAACTCCTCTACCGTGGCATAATTTTTCAGGCAGGTGGCTTGCACAAGCTAGTTCATTTTCTTATTTGCCATGTCACAGCCTCCTTTTCTAGGGGATTGTTTTCTTCTGTAGCAGGATTTAGAAAGGTATGATTAACTTTTCTGCAATAGATCACTATATGTAGTTTATCTGGGCTTTTCACAGTCTGTCAACTGTTCTATTTATGTAAGCAGCCAACTGTTTTTAGGGATTTTTTTTTTTTTTTTTTTTGGTTGGACTCTCACTCCGTCGCCCAGACTGGAGTGCAGTGGCACTCTCCTGGCCACCACAGCCTCGATCTGATGGGCTCTGGCGATCCTTCTGCCTCAACCTTCCAAGTAGCTGGAACTACAGGCGCACACTACCACACCCGGCTAGTTTTTGATTTATCGTAGAGTTGAGGTTTCGCCAAGTTGCCTGGAGGGGTCTCGAACTGGCGGGCTTAGGCAATCCACTCACCTCGGCCTCCCAAAGCGCTGGGATTACAGGCTGAGCCACCGAGCCCAGCCTGTTTTGGGGATTTCTTAACCCTCTTCATGTACTGAGAATTAGTAAAACTAGAGTTCTTTTTCTAGGAAAGTCAATTGAGTAACTCAATGTTATAACAATTCCATTTATTAACATTGTGAATTTCAAATGCCATAATTTCTTGACTTGTATCCCTCGGCATCCACAGACAGAGCCCCAGGATTCTTAACTGTCATCATTATATATGGGGACACTTTTTTTTTTTAATGGAGCACTTTATGAAAACCATAGGAAGCCAATAGGGAAATCGGGTTCTGACATAAAACTTTTTTGGGGGGGTGTTGCCCAGACTGGAGTGCAGTGGCACAATCCCGGCCACCGCAGCCTCGACCTGCTGGGCTCCGGCGATCCTTCCGCCTCAGCCTTCCAAGTAGCTGGAACTACAGGTGTGTGCTATCACACTTGGCTAATAACATAAAACTTTAATTGTAGAATCTTCAAAAATGTTATTAGCAAAAGAGAATTATCCAAATATATATATGTGTGTGTCTGTATACATATATATGTATATAACTTGGAAATTTAAGTATCTTAGTTTAATAATGGCATTTGTTTCTTTGTAGGAATATAAGAAACCTTAAAATTTTATTTTTTTTCCAATACAGAATTAGAATGTGAAACAATAAAACAGGAGAACACGCGACTACAGAATATTATTGATAACCAGAAGTACTCAGTTGCAGACATTGAGAGAATAACTCATGAAAAAAATGAATTGCAGCAGACTATTAACAAAGTAACCAAGGACCTGGAGGCTGACCAACAGAAGTTGTGGAATGAGGAACTAAAATACGCCAGAAGCAAAGAGGCGGTATGTCCTACCACTTCCAGAGTGGCAACTCGTCATAGCTGACCTTTATAAAGGTCTATCTCAATTAAGAAGAACTCAGTGGGTAGAATAAATTATCTAAAGAGGTAAAACTTTTTAGCAAAGACATTTTCATAAAATGCTCATCCTTTATGTCAATCCAATGTCTTGCAGACAAATTAAGTTAGCCTATAATTTGTAACAGTGAATCAAGAAGTAAGCAAAAAAAAATCTCTAAAACCATGAAAATAACTTCTGTAAGTCCCATCCCTTTTACTCTGTAGAGGAGGAAGTGAGTCCTCCTTCATTTACCTGTTCACTGCTCAAACATTTAAAAATCGTTGTGTGTCACTTAACATGCTGGATAGAAGAAACAAAGATAAAAAGACAGACTGTCCCCTCAGGAAACTTCCAACTTAGTTTATCTTTTCTACCATAAGATGAGACCTCTAATAAATGTTTGTTTGCACAAGTTAGTGAGGAAACATTTAGTATTCCTAACCCAGATTTAGTGTACTTGGTATGGGATAATGGATGAGATGTTTTAGAAAAGTCTTTCTTGCAAAGATAACACCCTAACTGAATCAGGAAGTACAAGGAAGGATTAGCATGGCACAAGTAGGAATGTTAGCAAAAGAAGGTAAAGTTCAGATAGAACTTTATATGGGAAAGTTCAGACAGAAAAGAGTCTGATGTGTCTGCTTTTCATATGGCTGGAGCTTAATAGCAAGGGAGTGCATAGCAAGTGATGAGACCCAAGAGGTAAGCATAGACAAGAGGATGAAGACTCTTCTTGTTTAGAAGTCTAGACTTTATCCCGAAAGCTCCTTAATTTTTAAGCAAGCGTGGTCACATTTCAGAAGGGTCTTACTTTTGGTAAATAAGAGAAAATCTGTGGCAGTAATCCAGTGAAAAATTGCAAGCTGAATTTAATAGTAAGGATTCAAAGCAGTGAGTAGATTCAACTGCTTAGGAGGTAGAATGAGTAAGACTTGATGAGTTGGGTAACTGGACCAGTTGTAGTACCACTCACTCGGGAACAGAAGGAAGATGTTGTCAGTCAGGAATGGGGATGGATGTTATGTCCATGTCCGAGTGAAAATGCATAATAGGCTATTGTATGCATAAGTCTAGACCTCAGCATAAAAGAAGCATAACATATTATTCACCTTAATTTTATACATTAACAATGTAGCTAACATTGTTGATAAAATGGGCTTTCTAACCATATGAATTTTTAGATAAGGTCTGTCTTTATTTTTGTAGGCAATCTTTTAAAAATGTTCTGTATTCCTGCCTTACATAACTTACCATACACTATTTACTCTTACTTTTAACTGTCGTTCTAAGTGAAAATGAGCTGTTCCTTACAACAACCCAGCAAGTTAATGAGTTGTCTAAGGACTTTTTTTTGTCAAATAGTTCCATAGTATTTATTTTTAATAAAAAGAAAGGCTTTTTTTTTTAGAGGAGAAAATGGAAACAAGAGCATTTCAACACTAAGTTTTGGTTTAAAACTTTTTATCTTTGTATATTTTCTTTTCCTCCTGTAAAGACGGTCTCAGTTTGTTGCTTAGGCTTGTCTTGAACTCCTGGGTTCAAGCAATTTTCCCACCTTGGCCTCTAAAATCACTGAGATTACAGGTGTGAACCACTATGCCCAGCTATCCTTGTATTTTTAGTTGCAGTGGTTATTGATAGATGTAATTCTAAAATCTAAACCTCACTGAGAAAAATTTAATCTCCAGCTTTTACTCCAAAAGTAATGACTTATTTTTGTATCCTATTGCCTCCAACACTTTTTTTAGTACATTATGTATTACATATACTAATCATCATTGTTAAAAAGAAGGAAGTTTTTCATTCAAAGCATAACTAGTATGGCCACAATATAAACCCTGGTCATATTATAAACTGCATTGTAGGCATAATGTGAATATTATAGTTTCTTCATCAGTCAGGTCTTAACTGTTTTGCATTATTAAAAGTCTGTTTTCTACACACCTACATATGTAAGTCTTAGTACAGAATGGATAGTTTAGTATGAGCAGTACATATTACCTCTGTTCTTGTCTGTTTCACCATACTATTCTGCTTTTACCTTAGCCATCTATATTCCCTCATCCTCCTGACCCTTCTAGGTAATTTCTGTCCCCATGTATCAAGGAGAAAAATACACATTTATAAGAAACAGTCTGTGGTGGTGAGCCCAAAGTCTTTGAACTTAGAATTTGCTAAACCTGGATTTTAGCCTTGGATTTGCCACTACCCACCTATGTACCTTAAGCATGTCATCTAACTTCTCCTAGCCTTAGTTTGCTTGCTTATAAAATGTGATTTTATTTCACATTTAGTAAGTTATTTCAATGAATATTAATGTACTTTATCTCAAACTGTGGGAAAGGGAAAGTTATTTATCTCTAGACTAGGTGTTCTCTGAGTTTACCTAACTAAAATGAGCTGTACTAAAAAGAATTACAGTTTTGATGTGGAAGAACAGGTTGAGAGAAGAAAAAAAAAACTTGGGAAGTAGATAAGTAATGGCCGGATGATGGGCCAGAGTAAGGCTGTGGACAGTATAAAGAAAACCTTAGGGGTCTAGGTACCTGAGAGTCAGATACAAGGGATAGTAAAGGATGGTGACAGAATGCAAAAGGTCAACATAAACATTTAATCCATCATCTTTTTTTCTGAACTGATTTGAATTCTACGTGCCAATTCTGATTGGTAGTATAGCCTTCTGGAACTTTTTGTTGAGCTAGACATTGAGGCTGCATCTGGATTCAACAGGAAAGAGTGTGATAAGATTGAATTGATCATGAGAAGGAGAAAGTAGAGACACATGTGCCATACAACTGCTCTCCCTGCAGCTAGGCATGATAAAGTTCATGGGTATATGAAAGCTTTCATTAGGTTGAAAGGGGGAAAAAAAGTGAAAACAGGAAAATACTCCTAGAACCATTTAGTATGAGGACTAACAGACCTACATACTTAGTAGACCCTAGAAAAATACTATATTACAGTACGGTAATTGAAATGTTTTCCTGATTCGTTTATAGAAAAATCTTAAATGTAAGTATAAGTAATATTGCTTTTGAAAGCTGATGCATTTTTGAAAATTACAGATTAGTTAAGCAAGTTCCAGTGTGTGCTCTTGCCATTGCCTGCCTTTATCCAAATTTATTTTTATGGATGGGTAATAACAAAGAGAAACTAAGTATGTAGTAAATGGAAGAAGCAGGATGAAAACAAGTTGCCTAAATTCAACAGATTCATTTATTCAATCACATATTAAGTGTCTACTTTAACCAAGCACTATTCTAGGTCCTAGGGATGTAGCTACTTTGGAGCTTCCATTCAAGTAGTAGAGGTGAACAAATACATGTCAGGTAGTGTTGAGTGCTATGAAGAAAAACAAAACAAAGCAAGGGCTTAGAAAAATGGGGGCTAGATTAGAGATAAAGCCTTTCTGATGACATAATTTGAGTAGAGCCCTGAAGGAAAGAAGGAGAGCAGAAACTATGTTACTAACATATTTTTATCAATACAATTAAAATGACATTTTAAGACTTAAATGATTACATTTCATTTATTTTAATTTGTACATTGACAAAACTAAGGTTGGCTTGTTTTTGTTTCTTAACTTCTTTATCTGGTACTTCAAAAGGTACATTTCAGTTAACACCTAAATATGGACTCTTATTCCAAACTATTTGTCGAATAAATGGAAGAACAGTAGTATGTTACTCAACAAATTAATTGTAGTCTTAATTCTATAAATTTAGTGTCACCAAAATCTTTCATTCTTTGTATATTTTAAATTTGCTACCCTTATTGCTTGAACTTATTACTGAACTACTAAAAATAGATGTAATGTGTTTTGTATAAAGTTGCACAAATGCCAGCTGAAAACTATATGGAATGGGGCTGCTTTAATGTTTCTTTTCGTGTTCTCTTCTTACAGATTGAAACACAATTAGCAGAGTATCACAAAGTGGCTAGAAAATTAAAACTTATCCCTAAAGGTGCTGAGAATTCCAAAGGTTATGACTTTGAAATTAAGTTTAATCCTGAGGCTGGTGCCAACTGCCTTGTCAAATACAGGGCTCAAGTTTATGTAAGTAATCACAACTGCTTTGAAGATTTTTAGATTATATGATTGATATCTCTAAGAACTTGAACTTCAGCATGTTCATTACCCAGGACTCAACAAAGAAATAAGACACTGAAACTTTCTTGTCTTTCTTCTTAGTAGTAGAAATATTTTATTATACCTATCTCTTCAAATTATACCATCTCTTTTCCTCTTTACCTACTTTATTGAGTTATTCAAACCAGTAAAAAAAAATGTATTATGTGTAAAATGGACACCAGGACTATAAAGACAGAAAAGACTTAACCCTTTCTCTGAAGTTCTACTGGTCTCCTCAGGGGAAAAAGACATAAATAAATGCTATATATATGTGTGCTTTATTATAAGTCATTATAGAATAGCAAGATCAGTTCTTCCCGTGTAGCAAAAATTACTCCAGAGGTAGTAAACTTAGAGAATGAGATCATAAAAATGAGATATTTACAAAGTGTTCTGTAGCGAGAGTTCCAAGCACAAGGACACACATGAAAGCATAAAATATAACAGAGCATTAAGGAACACCAGTGCTCAACATTGAGAAATCGGCGCCTAATGTTGATATATGGCCAAAGGTAATTTTGGGAAGAAAATGTTTAAATTGCTCTGTTGCAACTTCTCAATTTTTTTTTTTTTTTTTGAGTTGGAGTCTCACTCTGTCACCCAGACTGGAGTGCAGTGGCCGCTCCCGGCCACCGCAGCCTCGACCTGCTGGGCTCCGGCGATCCTTACACCTCAGCCTTTCAAGTAGCTGAAACTACAGGCGTGCGCTACCACGCCCGGCTAATTTTTTATTTATTGTAGAGATAAGGTCTTGCCAAGTTGCCCAGGCGGGTCTCGAATCCACAGGCTCAGGCAATCCATTCACCTCGGCCTCCCAAAGCGCTGGGATTACAGGCTGAGCCACCGAGCCCAGCCAACAACTTCTCAATTATTTACAGATTTTACTATTTGAGTTGCCCCCCAAAATGTCAATTTTCAAAATACTTAGGTTTTTAATAGAAGAATGTTGATTAAAATCAAGTTATGCATTTTTTCCCTGAGAATTACTCATTTATTCAACAAATATTTAATGAGTACATATTATATTCCAGACCAGCTAGAAGCTGGAGATATTAATAAAATACCCAGAAAGATGCATCTTTGCTTTCCCAGAGATTACAGTTTGTTGAACAGACATTAATTAAAGTAGTCTAGACTCATTCTTCAATAGGAAAAAATATATATCCAGTGACCAGTTAGCCTATTACTGCTTTGTTTATCAAGCCAACAGCTGCCTATGTCGGTAGGTAGATGGATTGATCTATCAATAGATTATAAAAAAGCAAGCAATGTTACTCACCACTCTTTTGAGTAGTTTGACATGGCTGATGCAGGAAAATAATTACAGTAATCAAATTCCTCTAGAAAAGATTACTCGGTGCAAAAAAAAGAATGCATACACTCAGAAAAAGAAAAATTTTACTTTGATCTGTTGAAGTTTGCATACTAATAGAACAATATAATGGAAATAGCATCAATAAGGTACAAAGCCAAGTTTTTAAGTGGTATTTGGTGAAAAGTTCTTAAAGAGATTGAAGAGGCCATTGCATCTTTCACAAAGAAGCAGGCCAAAATTAAAACTCAGCAATAACTTTAAAAGACCCACTTAAAACATAATGCATACAAGGTTTTCTTTTGAGGGATGAAATGTTTTGTAACTAGAGGTGATGGTTACAAAACATTGTAATGTACTAAATGCTGCTAAATTAAGCACTTGAATTTTATGTTAACTTTATGATTCGAGTTTCATTTTATCTTAAGATTAACCTATTCAGTTTAACCATTTTAAAGTGTGAATATCACCTCAATAAAAAAAAGCAATTAACTATTAAAACCAGCAGAACAGAAGATAAACATAAGAAATACAAGCAGAGAATTTTAAACAGTTGAAAAGGATTAAGAGAAACTGATGCTTCTGAAGAACATAGTGTGAAAATATAATCTGCATATAGATTGTTTTCAAAAATGTGTTGCAGTAAGCTAAATGTACCTGTAAAATGTTTAATATTTATTAATCTCCAGAGTAGATGAGCAAATCTTGAATTTTGCATGTATTCAAAACCAAAAGCAAGTTATATGCTGCACTTAAAAGAAATATACCTGATAACTAGTTTTGTTTTCTTGTTGATAGCATATTAGATTTAAAATATCATAACTTCACTTTTTTCTCAAGTAGCTCCTCCTAGTACAGTGTGTAGGTGCCTCGGGAGACATTTTTGTGATTACATGTCATACATCAACCACATTCCTATGTATTTACTAGGTACCTCTCAAGGAACTCCTGAATGAAACTGAAGAAGAAATTAATAAAGCTCTAAATAAGAAAATGGGTTTGGAGGATACTTTAGAACAAGTAAGTAATGAAGCACAGGTAGTCATTCAAAGCAAAAATAAGATTTTCAAAACCTAGAATTAAATGTGATTTGTAGTTTCTGATTGCTGATGAATTAATTTTTAATACAATTATGAATAAATGAGAGGTTGGATACCTTTGACAGAAATATTTGAAGTAACTTATTAACAACTAAGAAAGTTTAGACATTTTACTATTTTCTGTTTCTTGCAAGAAACATTTTCCTCTTGGTCTAGCTGAACCACATTCTATATTAATTGCTGCTGTCAGCACTTGCCAAAAGGAAATGAGCTTTAGAAACACCTTTTTTCTTCAGTTTTGGTTTCAATTGACCTTTAAATCTCAAGCTTTAACAAGACTGAATATAGTTACTTTATTACTCTTTGGAACTTGACTGTAACTAAATAGTAAACAGTATTTTAAAAAATTAATATTAAATAGTTCTCTTTAGCATTCCAGAAAGTGAACACACAAATGAAAACTTTAGTAACTAGTTACAATAGATATGTAATGTAATGTAATGTTTATATATTATATATGAGAGTTCAAAAAGGACTCTCATAGTTACTAGTGGAAAAACAGATATTAATAACCTTATTTAAAGATTTCTTTTAAATTCTTCTCCAAGGAATAATACGGTAATACAATTTTTGACCAAATGATAAGTGAGAGTCCAGAAGGACTAGAAGAAATAACAGGGTTTAGTTAGTTGATTGATAATGCAAAAACTCCATAACTTGTGAAAATGTCTTTTATGTATAATTATTTCTCAACCATTATTTTATTCCCTAAGTTAAATGCAATGATAACAGAAAGCAAGAGAAGTGTGAGAACTCTGAAAGAAGAAGTTCAAAAACTGGATGATCTTTACCAACAAAAAGTTAAGGTGAGAACTTTGCCACAATTTGTGTAAGTTAGCCAAATCTATGTCATGACTGATTGACTAGGCACATATTCTGACACTGAAACTGAAATCTTTAAGCTATATTTATCCTATAATTTGTGTTTTAGTGTAGTCTTCTGTTCCAAAGTTTATTGTGAGGAGTTTTTCTTTTGTGTTTTTCAAAGGACATTTTTCAGGATTAGGGCTACTTCACCATAGAACACATTTACTGTTCCATTATCTAATATTTTGTACTTGCATATGTGATTCAATATTCTTGCAAGACCAAAACAGAATCTGTCCTACTCTTTAATAGAGATTTAGTGTTATATAGTCTTACACTTTGAACTCCAGTAAGATCTTTGTATATGTAATTGCCCATGAAAAGTCACTGCAAATTGACTATCCTGGCCAAATTCCAAAGACCATTTAACATGAAATCTAGAAGGTGGGTAGAATAATAAGATTGATCCTGCACCAGTCTACCACCTGAACAACGCTTAAATTTTCAATGGACTTTTTCTCAGAGAATTGTTCAGATGACTCTATTATTATTACACAATTCATTTGAAAATTTTATCTATGCTAATTGTTTTTTATTTAATTATGCCAACAAAGTATTGGGAAATGAAAACTTGTCTCTTGGCCTGTATTGTTTTTAAGACCTGTATCTTTTTTAAAAGCTGTGTGAAATTTTTAGAAAATACACCATTTAGCGGCCACTGCACTCCAGTCTGGGTGATAGAGTGAGACTCCAACTCAAAAAAACAAAAAACAAAAAAGAAAATATATCATTTAAGATCTACATGAGAAATGTCAGACATTTAGTAATCATTTTTGTATTTTCATATGTCCTCCATGACAGTGTTTGAGTTTATTCTCTGAAGCACTTAAATGAAAGACCTTATGATGTGTCATCCTCACAAACCTAAGAATTGATTAATTTGGGCAATTTTTCCTGTGTATAGTTAATACATCTTTGAAATAATGACCTAGATAAGGCCTCCCTGATACTCATGGGAAAAAATTTGATCCAAGTGTCTTAAAATTTCCTGTACAGACTTGAAAATACTGCTGAATGAATCCTATACGAGCCTTTTGAACAGGTCACATCTGGTGAATACTACAAACTCACCAAAAATCTAAAGAACCTCGGTTTCTAAACTCTAGCCAATTGATCTTGGCATCCTGAAAACTGAACCTGACAATTATATTTAGTTTCTTCTTCTTTGAAAATAAAACGACTTTTTAATTTTTTGAAGGAAAAGTGTTTATTTTTTGTTTACAAACATAATAAATGCCCACTATAAACAATAGAGAATCAAACGAGAAATGTATAAAATGGAAAATGAGCCGGGCTTGGTGGTTCAGCCTGTAATCCCAGTACTTTGGGAGGCTGAGGTGAGTGGATTGCCTGAGCCCGCTGGTTCGAGACCTGACTGGGCAACTTGGCGAGACCTCATCTCTACAATAAATCAAAAAAAATTAGCCGGTAGCGCGTGCCTGTAATTCCAGCTACCTGGAAGGCTGAGGCGGAAGGATTGCTGGAGCCCAGCAGGTTGAGGCTGCAGTGGCCAGGAGCGTGCCACTGCACTCCAGTCTGGTTGACAGAGTAAGACTCCAACTCAAAAAATAAATAAATAAATAAAATGGAAAATGAAAAGTGCCTTACAATCTACCTTAATCCCATCATGGTGGTTAAAGTTTAGGGTATACAAACATATATATTTTTTATGGTGCCAAATGTTATATAGTTTTTAATAATCTGCTTTTCTCAAGAATGTGTCATGGATATCTTTCCATGCAAATAGAAAGCTATCCTTCAATTGTGTTTTTATATTATATGTGTATAATTTATTTAAACAGCTCTTCAATACTTTTTTGCTTAAATTTTCAATTGACAAATAATGTTGCCATAAATATCCTTGTATGTATATCTTTGGGCATTCTTCTATTCCTAATCTTTGATAAATTTCTGAAGCAGAGCCATTAAGTTAAAGGTTACATCAAATTTTGTTTTCCCCAAGAAATGGGATCTTGGCCAGGCATAGTGGCTCCTGCCTGGAATTCTAGCACTTTGGGAGGCCAAGGCAGAAAAATTGTTGAGCCCAGGAGTTTGAGACAATCCTGGGCTGTGTAGCAAGATCTCATCTCCACAACAAATCAAAAAATTACCCTGGAGTGGTGATGCATGCCTGTAGTCCCAGCTATTCAGGAGGCTGAGGCAGAAGGATCTCCTGAGCCTAAGAGAACGAGCCTGTGGTGAGCTATAATCATGCCACTGCACTTGAACCTGGGCAACAGAGTAAGATTCTGATTCAAAAAGCAAAAAGAGAAAGATGGGATCTCACTCACTCTGAAACCCAAGCTCTAGCATAGCTCACTGCAGCCTTGAACTTCTAAACTCAAGCAGTTCTTTCACTTCCGCCTCCCCAGTAGCTGGGGCTACAGGCACACACAACCACACCTGGCTAATTTTTTTTATTTGTTGTAGAGATGGGTCTCTCTATAATGCCCAGGTTGATCTCGAAGTCCTGGGTTCAAGTGATCCTCCTGCCTTGGCCTGCCAAAGCACTAAGATTACAGGGGTGAGTCACCACACCAGACTCTATTTTAAATTTTTATAAATATTTTCAGATTATAGGGAAAAAAAACCTGAATTCAAAATAATATGTGTAGAGAGAAACATCAAAAAAAAGAAAAAGATTTATATTTAGAGTATAGAATTCCCAAAGAAGCATTTTAAAGTTTTTTACATGAATAAAAAACAGTAAGCATCCTGAGAATACAAATGATGCAACTTGATTTTATTTAAATGCTTCACATAAATTTTTTAAACTCACCCAGAGTATATAGAATGTGAATATCAAAAAACCGTAACCATGACTTTATCTAAAGGAAGCTGAGGAGGAAGATGAAAAATGTGCCAACGAGCTCGAGTCCTTGGAGAAACACAAGCACCTGCTGGAGAGTACTGTTAACAAGGGCCTCAGTGAAGCTATGAATGAATTAGATGCTGTTCAACGGGAGTAAGTTCATCTCACCAAGATTTATATCTTTATTTCAAATTACATATTTAACAGTTTTTTAAAACTAGATCTATTTTTATTTGCTTTAATTTATATTACACAGATATTTGGGGTAGAAGGACTGAGCAAATAGAACTTTACTACAACTGCTTATACCTTAAGATATTTTTTGCATATACATTCTGCTACTATTAGTTATTGCCTACCAAGAAACCACTTATTTTTAAAATCTAATTAATAAACCAGGCTCGGTGGCTCAGCCTGTAATCCCACCCCTTGGGAGGCTGAGGTGAGTGGATTGCCTGAGCCCGCGGGTTCGAGACCCGCCTAGGCAACTTGGCGAGACCGCATCTCCACAATAATTCAAATAATTAGCCGGGCGTGGTAGCTAGCGCACATCTGTAGTTCCAGCTACTTGGAAGGCTGAGGCGGAAGGATCGCCGGAGCACAGCAGGTCGAGGCTGTGGTGGCCGGGAGCAGCCACTGCACTCCAGTCTGGGCGACAAAGTGAGGCTCCAACTCAAAAAAATTAAATTACATTAAATTAAATCTAATTAATAAAGTATTTATAAATTAAATCTAATTAATAAATGTTAATAAACAACAATAAATTTTAAATCAATTTCAAATAATTTTGGCTATTTGTTAGTGAATTTTAATAAAAGTCCACTAAGCTGCTTATATTTTTTAGTTATATTTCCTAGGAATTATGTGTATTATATAATAAAATGTAATTATACTACAAATTATAGTCAATCTGCTATAACACAACAGATGCCTCCCTAATAATCACCACACTGTGCAAAATAGTGAAATAAAAATCATAGGACCTAGGGGGAAATTGATATTGGGGCACAACACTGAAAAACTCCCTTCAGTAGCCAAGCTTAGTGGCATGGGTCTGTAGTCCCATTTACTCTAGAGGCCAGCATGAGAAGATCACATGAACGTACGAGTTCAAGGCCATCCTGGGCTATATAGGAAGACTCAATCTCTAAAAAAATAATATTAACATTATATTTTATAACTATTAGTGATACACATAAACAAAAATGAGAACCAACTAAGCACAATGGTACACATGTTAAATGATTAAGAAATACATAAATGCTACAATAAATATGGGACCCTTTACCTTAAAAAAGACCTTCAGTTTACTTTGGGAAATGGGCGTTCATAGGATTGCAGCTTGTGTGTTACTCTGAAGAGGTGGAATGAGGGTTATCTGAAGTGGGATGGAAAAAATTTAGCATCAGTAGTGGATGAGTGTGGCTCATCACATATGCAGAGAACCGAGGAACTGGTAGACATTTGAGTTGTGTACTTATGTGTGTGTTATATTTTCTTCACATCTTGATTCAACTTAGTGTCGTTTTCTGCATCCACCAAGTATTTTTCAAGGAGGAGATTGGCAGAAGCAAATGAGAAATTTGCATTATGCTCAGATTCTACCTGATCTGTCAATCCAGTTGGAACATTTATAAACAAACATAAAAGAACTGCCTGAATGTTTTCTTTTATATATCTTAGAGGCTCTTACAATCAAATTATACATGGTCAGGTTTTCCTCCTCAGTTTCCCTTATAATTTTTAAAACTTAATCAGAAAAATTTTCTTCATACTATATAATAACTATAACTATAAAACATTTATTTAAAAAATATTCTATTGTATATGTAATTATCTTGTGCAGCCTATATCAATATACTAGTTAATCCATATGCCCTATGTATATTATATAAGATATACATTTTAAGTCTTAAGTTGTTGTCAAATAACTGAAAAATTCTTTCTTTGAGGTTCCAAGTACAAGCTTGAGAAAGTCATACCTTTTCATTTATTTATTTGTAGTCTAGGGATAGAAAACTTGGTGGAAGTTTATTTGGCATGCAGTTTCATTTGTTTTTAATTTGAACATGAATGCTTAAAGGCAATACTTCTACTCCCCATTTGTAAATTTTCAGTCTTGCACTGAAAGCATTTGAGTTTATAGTTCTTTTGGAAACTCAGTTAAGACCATTTGCTATAAATATAGTTTTATATGTTTTGTTTTTGTTTTTGTTTTTGAGTTGGGGTCTTACTCCATGGCCCAGACTGGAGTGCAGTGGCACGCTCCCTGCCACCGTAGCCTCGGCCTGCTGGGCTCCAGCAATCCTTCCGCCTCAGCTTTCCAAGTAGCTGGAACTACAGGCGTGCGCTACCATGCCCAGCTAATTTTTTTTTTATTTATTGTAGAGATGAGGTCTCTCCAAGTTGCCTAGGTAGGTCTCGAACCCACAGGCTCAGGCAATCCACTCACCTCGGCCTCCCAAAGCGCGGGATTACAGGCTGAGCCACCGAGCCCGGTTTAGTTTTATATGTTAAAGCATGAGGTTTTGGTGCTGTTTTGAATTGTTGATTACAGAGAATCTTTTTTAATGTTTTTATTTATATTTTAATGATTGATGGCTGGGCTTCTATGAATTATACATATAGCAAGCAGTACATAGGCCAGTCACAGCTTGGTTTCATTAAATATGGAAATGGAAGGTAAGCTAACTAGAACTCTTTATATTAACTTGTTCTTGGACAACTTAAGCAAAAGTTTTTATTCTATAGATACCAACTAGTTGTCCAGACTACAACGGAAGAAAGAAGAAAAGTGGGAAGTAACTTGCAGCATCTTTTAGAGATGGTTGCTACACATGTAGGGTCTGTGGAGGTAAGTGTAAGATGGTTTTTACTATCTTTTAAGAAAAATTTTTAAAACTTTGATATATTTCCACTTTACGTCTATACAAATTAAATGATGAATTTTATTTTTATCAAAAATATGACCTAATAAAAATTTGTCAGAAGAATCCTGTCTAGTATACACAGGAAACAGGGGATACATGGGAAGAGCAAAAGGATACAGGGGAACACTTGTGCTTTTTATAACATAATCTGTTTTGTTCACATAAACACTTAGTGATATTTATTACATCAACAGCATATAATGATGTTGTAGTAGACCATGTTCTACATACTAAAAACATACCAGTATATTAACATTAGCACATTTTTTATTTTTTATTTTTATTTTTATTTATTTTGATTTATTTCTGAGTTGGAGCCTCACTCTGTAGCCCAGACTAGAGTGCAGTGGCCGCTCCCGGCCACCGCAGCCTCTACCTGCTGGGCTCCAACGATCCTTCCGCCTCAGCCTTCCAAGTAGCTGGAACTACCACACCGGGCTAATTTTTTGATTTATTGTAGAGATGAGGTCTCACCAAGTTGCCCAGGCGGGTCTTGAACCCGCGGGCTCAAGCAATCCACACACCTCAGCCTCCCAAGGCGCAGGATTACAAGCTGAGCCACTGTGCCCAACTACATTTTTTATTTTATTAAGGTTAAGATGAAAGAGCATATCTTATGACAATTGTTTTTCCTTTTTGTAATTTCATATAAAAACAAATTAAAGTATTTCTTTTTTTTTTTTTTTTTTTTTGAGTTGGAGTCTCACTCGATTGCCGAGACTGGAGTACAGTGGCCACTCCTGGCTACTGCAGCCTCGCCTGCTGGGCTCCGGGGATCCTTCCGCCTCAGCCTTCCGAGTAGCCGGAATTACAGGCATGCGCTATCACACCCGGCTGATTTTTTTATTTATTGTAGAGATGAGGTCTCGCTGCCCAGGCGGGTCTCGAACCCGCGGGCTCAGGCAATCCACTCACCTCAGCCTCCCAAAGGCACGGGATTACAATCTGAGCCACTGAGCCTGACTTAAAGTATTTCTAAAGCATGAAGTTTATTTACCTTATTCCCACTCTTCACATAGCTTAAAAGTCAACATTTAAACTATTCCTCCAACCTGCTGTAAGAACCCTAAAAGCTAAGATAAATTACTGAACTATAAAACTCCTGGTTAATTTATTAGGTAGTAATGTATTTCCAGTAATGGTTTAAGAAAAAAATATATCACATTAATAGGCTTCCATTTATTGAAAACATGAGCATGTGATACCCTACCTCCCATCATCTTTCCTGAAAGATGTTGAACTCCTGCTTTCTTGTTTACCAGTGTTCTTTACTGCTTAGTAGTAAGAACTGAGAAAAGCATCCCAGAAATTACAATAGAAAACCTGCATTCTACTCATTTTCTTTTTTTTTTTGGAGTTGGAGTCTCACTGTGTCACCCAGACTGGAGTGCAGTGGCCGCTCCCGGCCACCGCAGCCTCGACCTACTGGGCTCCGGCGATCCTTCCGCCTCAGCCTTCCGAGTAGCCGGAATTATAGGCATGCACTACCACGCCCGGCTGATTTTTTTATTTATTGTAGAGATGAGGTCTTGCTGCCCAGGCAGGTCTCGAACCCGCGGGCTCAGGCAATCCACTCACCTTAGCCTCCCAAAGGTGCGGAATTATAGACTGAGCCACCAAGCCCGGCATTTTTGAGTTGGAGTCTCACTCTGTCACCCAGACTGGAATGCAGTGGCCGCTCCCGGCCACCGCAGCCTCGACCTGGGCTCCGGCGATCCTTCCACCTCAGCCTTCCAAGTAGCTGGGATTACAGGCATGCGCTACCACGCCCGGCTGATTTTTTTGATTTATTGTAGAGATGAGGTCTCGCTGCCCAGGCGGGTCTCGA
>NW_007261575.1:839769-865730 GCF_000164805.1 Carlito syrichta | reverse complement strand
CCATAAGCCGGGCTCGGTGGCTCAGCCTATAATCCCAGCACTTTGGGAGGCCGAGGTGAGTGGATTGCCTGAGCCCGCGGGTTCAAGACCCGCCTGGGCAACTTGGCAAGACCTCATCTCTACAATAAGTCAAAAATGAGCCGGGCGTGGTAGTGCACACCTGTAGCTCCAACTACTTGGAAGGCTGAGGCGGAAGGATCGCCGGAGCCCAGCAGGTCGAGGTTGCAGTGGCCGGGAGCGGCCACTGCACTCCAGTCTGGGCGACAAAGTGAGACTCCAACTCAGAAACAAAAAAAAGAAAAGTAACCATAATTATCATCAGTTAGATTTGAAAATCTAGTGGTAAATTAGATCAGATGAAATTTAACAAATAACTACTGAGCATTTACTTTGTGCTATACAAAATTCATGATTAACTAGTATAAAATGTTTAATAGCATAACTAATAAGGTATAGAAGAAGCATAGAAAGTCATACCTGGTATGAGGAAATTTTACAATGAAGTTGGACTAAAGAAAACAGTTCAGATCTAACGGTATCTCAAGATGGTATATTTTTCATGTGAGACAAAGTATTTACAGAGTCCGACACAGGTCTTAAATATGATTGCTATTCTAGACCAGGGATCAGTAGACTAGAGCCTTCAGGCCAAATTGGACCCACTGCCTGCTTTTGTAAATAAAGTTTTATGGGAAGGCAGCTCCTCATTTGTTTCAGTATTACCTGTGGCTGCTTTTGTACTACAGTGGCAGGGTTGAGCAATTGTGAAGAAAGCCATCTGGCCTGCCATGCCATCAATAGTTTGCACTTTTACATAAAAAGTTTGCTAACTCTTGTTCTGGACTCTTACTTACCTGAGGGAAACAACATAATTTTGTTTAGGCATGCCAAGAATGATTATAAAGCTATAGTCTATATTATAGTGTAGATGCAGAACAACCAATCTCTGTGATAAAAAGTGAGGAAGTAGCTGCATGAGCAAATACATGAAACAGATATGAGAGAGGCAGTATTGAAGTATAATGAAATGAAATGAATTATTCAGTTAATGAAATTGAATCCCTACCTTACCTAATCTCTACACAGAAATCAGTTTTAAGTGGGTTAAGAAGTGAATGTCAGACTAAATGTTTTAACTTTTAGGAGAATTATAAGAGACTATCTTTACACCTCAGGAGTTTTTAAATAAGCTACAAAAAGTACAACCACAAAAGTAATTATTCATAAGTTTAGCTTTAGTAAAGTTAAGATCTTCTCTATATCAAAAGACATGGAAGGCTGGGCACATTGGCTCATGCCTGTAATCCCAGAACTTTGGGAAGCCAAGGCAGGCAGATTGCTTGAAGCCAGGAGTTCAAGACAAGCCTGAGCAACATAGCAAAACTCCATCTCAAAAAAAAAAAAAAAGCCAGGTGCAGTGGTTCATGCCTATAATCCCAGCACTTTGGGGGAATGAAACGAGAGAATTGCTTGAGCGTAGTAGTTCAAGATCAGCCTAGGCAACGTAGTGAGACCTTGTCTCTACAAAAAAAAATTTTTTTTAAGTAACCAGGTGTAGTGGCACACTCCCATGTAGTCTCAGCTACTGAGGAGGCTGAGGTGAAAGAATTGCCTGAGCCCAGGAGGTCAAGACTGCAGTGAGCCATGATTATGCCACTGTGCTCCAGTCTGTGCAACAAAGTGAGACACTGACTAAAAAAAAAGTGTCTAATGAAAAATAAAAATAAAAATAAATAAAGACATGAAAAGAGAGTGGAATGACAAGCCACAAACTGATAGAAGATATTTTAAAACACAACTGATAAAGGATTAACATCCAAATATATAATGGCCTCCGAAAAATAAATAAGAAAAATGGGCAAAAGACTGTGGGCCCCAAAGATCTGATATGTATTGATAAAAATAATTTTCAAAAAAATTTTGAATATAGCATATAAAAAAGGTTATAAGTTAAAAAACTAAAATACTTGAATGAGAATTTCACAAAAAAACAAATGTGGCCAATAAATATTAAAGTTTGCGCTATATTCCCCACTTAAGAAACTGGCAAAAATTAGGAAGACTGAAATTAGATAATACCAGCAAGGATGTGGAGAAATAAGAGTTCTCATTTATACCTATAAATTTATGTAGCAAGTTAAGAAAATAATTTGTCAGCCCCTAATAAAACTAAAGGTGCACATATCTATGCAGTTCTACTCTAGGCATTTTCTCTAAAGAAATTTTTACACTAAATGTGAGGGGATGCCACTGGGTTTAGTGTCCCCTCTAGAATCACAGAAAGCGACCTTGCTTGGAAATAGGGTCTTTGCAAATGTAATTAGTTAAGATGAGAATATTAGATTAAGGTAGGCTCTAAATCTAATCCCCGGTATCCTTAGAAAAAGGCCATGTGAAGGCAGGCAGAGATTGAGGGAAGCAGCTACATGATAAGGAGCACTGGCAATTGCCAGGAACCACCAGAAGCTGAGAAGAGACAAGGAAGGATTCTTCCCTAGAGCCTTCAGAGAGATCGTGACCCTACTGACATCTTTATTTCAGATTTCCAGCCTCCAGAACTCTGAGAGAATAAATTTCTTTTGTTCTACACCATCTAGTTTGTGATCATTTGTTATGGCATCAATATTTGAAATAGCAAAGAGACAAATAACATGGTATATTATTTTCCTATTGCTACTGTAAAAAATTACCACCAACTTAATGGCTTAAAGCATTAAGTCTTAATTATTATTTTATAGTTATTGAGATCTGACATGAGCTCACAGCACTGCAGTCCTTTGGAAAAGGATAAAATCCATTTCCTTGCCTTTTCCAGCCTCTAGAGACCATCTACAGTCCTTGGTTTGTAGCCCCTTCTTCCACCTTCAAAGCCAGCAGCTTACATTTTCTCTCTGACTCTGACATTGCTGGTTCCCTCTTACAAAGAACCTTGTGATTACATTTGGACTACCCAAATAATTCAGGGTAATCACCTTTATCAATATGCTTAACTTAATCAATTTACAAAGTTTCTTTTGCCCTGTAAGATAACATAGTCACAGGTTCTTTTCCATAGTTAGGGCATGGACATCTTTGGAAGGCTACTATTTAGCCTACCACACCTGAAAACAAAGAAAAATTCATTACTGATAAAATGTAAATGTTGATATTTTATTCTAGAAAACAATACAACAGTACATGAATAAACTGAAGCTATATGTATTCACATGAATGAGTCTTAAAATACTGAATTTTAAAAGTCAGAGCAACCAGGCACAGTGGCTCACACCTGTAATTCCAGCACTTTGGGAGGTCAAGGCAGGAAGATTGCTTGAGCCCAGGAGTTTGAGACCAGCCTAGGCAACATAGGAGGACCTCGTCTCTACAAAAAAAACCAAAAGTTAACTGGATGTGGTGGCATGCGCCTGTAGTCCCAACTACTTGGGAGGTTGAGAAGGAAGGATCACCTGAGCCTAGGAGGTTGAGTCTGCAGTGAGCTATGATGGTACCATTGCACTCCAGCCTGGGCAACAGAATGAGACTCTGAACAAAGCAAAAAGTCATAGAACATTACAGTAAATATGAAGGTTAAGACCAGGTACTGTTAAATCAATATATTGTTTAGAGGTGTGCATGCGTGTGTGTGTGTGTGTGTGTGTGTGTGTGTGTGTATGACAAAAGTATAAAGAAAAGCAAAACACCATTCAGGCAAAGTGTTTACCTTTGGGAGAGAAAAAAGGAAACATGATTAGAAAAGAGCACAAGAAGGGCCTACATGGTAGGTACAAGAATATTATTTTTATTCTTGCTCTTAATTTACAAATGTTACATTCTAGTTTGTAAATTTCACAATTAAACTCTTTTAAAGAAAGTAATATTTTTGCATTAACAATGGCTAATTGTTTTCACTAGAAACATCTTGAGGAACAGATTGCTAAAGCGGACAGAGAGTATGAGGAATGTATGTCAGAAGATCTCCTGGAAAATATTCGAGAGATTGGAGATAAGTATAAGAAGAAAGCTTCTCTACTAAAGTCTTCTGATGAATGAAGATAAAATGTTCGTTATGTATGTATCCATAGTTAATAAAATTGCATCAGTAAACTGGGCTTTTTCCCCCTCGTTTCCTACTAACTTCATATGGTGAGAAGATAGGTAGTATGTCTAAACCAGATGTTGGCAAACTGCAGGCTGAGAATCGCTTCTCCAAAATAATTGGGACCAGAAGTGGCATTTTGGGGGTTTTGTTGTTGTTTTTTGACACTGCAAACAGCATTTTGTGGTCTTTTTTTTTTTTTTTTTAATCTGCCCTGTGAGTTAAAATTAAGGTTGTTTTGGGTTGTGACTAATCTCATAAAATCTTTTTTAAGAAGACATTTCATATACTCAAGCCTTGAAAATGTCTTTGGGGCAGGGCTTGGTGGCTCAGCCTGTAATCCCGCACTTTGGGAGGCCGAGGTGAGTGAATTGCCAGAGCCCGCAGGTTCGAGACCCACCTGGGCAGCGAGACCTCATCTCTACAATAAATCCAAAAAAATCAGCCGGGCATGGTAGTGCGTGCTTGCAGTTCCGGCTACTTGGAAGGCTGAGGCGGAAGGATTGCCGGAGCCCAGCAGGTCGAGGCTGCGGTGGCCGGGATTGGCCACTGCACTCCAGTCTGGGTGACTGAACAAGACTCCAACTCAAAAAAAAAAAAATAGAAAGAAAATGTCTTTGGAGCCGGGCTCGGCGGCTCAGCCTGTAATCCCGTGCCTTTGAGAGGCTGAGGTGAGTGTATTGCCTGAGCCCAGGGGTTTGAGACCCACCTGGGCAGCAAGACCTCATCTCTACAATAAATAAAAAAAAAAAATCAGCCAGGTGTGGTAGCTGCCTATAATTCCAGCTACTCGGAAGGCTGAGGCGGAAGGATCGCCGGAGCCCAGCAGGTCGAGGCTGCGGTGGCCGGGAGCGGCCACTACACTCCAGTCTGGGCGACAGAGTGAGACTCCAACTCAAAAAAAAATAAAAATAAAATGTCTTTGGTCTTTCAACTATTATTAGCAGGACTTCATCATTATGTAGCAACCACCGAATTGAAAAAAGCTATGGCAGACACAGCCCCTCAGAAGAGTTTTAAATTGGGCGGAGGGTGGATTTCCGAATATTTGCAGGTATCTTGAGAATGGGACCCAAGTCTAAAATCAAGATTTATTTATGTTTCATATACACCTTTTATTTGTAGCCTGAAGGTAATTTTATTCAATATTTTTAACAATTTTGTGAATAAAACCAAGTTTTGACTGTGACCCACCACTTGATGTGGAATTTTCTACTTGTGGTATAGTAATGTTGCTCGTGTGTTTCAGATTTTGAAGTCTCTTGGAATAAGGGTACTCTCAACCTGTACAGTGTGGGCCAAACCCAGCCACACCCATTCATTTACATATTGTCTGACTGCTTTCCAACTACAATGGCAGAGTTGAGTATATGCAACAGAGAGTATATGGTCAGCGAAGCCAAAAATGTTTACTTATCTGGCCCTTTACAGAAAAGGTTTGCTGATCATATCATAAATTATACAAAGGTTAGTACTATCTAAAAAGCTTCTTGATGACTCTGGACATAAGGTCCAACCTACTCTTGATCCAGAACCCTGTGACTTTCCAAAAAAGCTAAAGTTCTTTCTGGCTTCACCCTATCTTCAGTCTGAAACAGAAGATTATGGAATGTGATAAGAAGAAATAGCAAAATAATAAAATAGTTCAACCTCCTCATTTTAGAAATGAGAATTCATTTCTAGAGAAGTTCTGATTTACCTCTGGGCAGACCTCTTAGTGGTGCTACAAACTACACTGGAACTTGCTTGAACTGGTGCACATCCTGATAATAGTCACAGGAGCCATGAAAAATGAACATTCAAGCCAGGCACAGTGGCTCTCGCCTGTAATCCCAACACTTTGGGAGGCCAAGGCTGGAGTATTGCTTGAGCCCAGGAGTTGGAGTCCAGCCTAGGCAACATAGTGAGACCTTGTCTCTACAAAACATCAAATAATTAGCCGGGTGTGGTGGTGCCTATAAAACATCAAATAATTAGCTGGGTGTGGCGCTGCCTATAGTCCCAACTACTCGGGAGGTAGAGGCAGAAGGGTCACTTGAGCCCAGGAGTTCAAGTCTGATGTGAGCCATAATTGGTGAGCCATGATCTTGCTACTGCACTCCAGCCTGGGTGACAGAGTGAGACTTCAACTTCAAAAAAAAATTAATATTCAGGATGATAAGGAAGTCATTTTAGAATGTGAGACTTAACTTTTTTTTTTTTTTTTTTTTTTGAGTTGGAGTCTCACTCTGTCACCCAGGCTGGAGGACAGTGGCACACTGCTCACAGCCACTGCAGCCTCGAACAGCTGGACTCAGGTGATCCTTCTGCCTCAGCCTTCCAAGTAGCTGAAACCACAGGCATGTGCCATCATACCTGGCTAATTTTTTGATTTATTGTAGTGACAAGGTCTTGCCATGTGGCTCAGGCTGGTCTTGAACCCATGAGGTCAGGCAGTCTTCTCACCTCCACCTTTCAAAGTGCTGGGATTACAGGTATGTGCCACCACGCCTAGCAAGGGCTTAACTTTTAATTATTTTGACTTTATTCCAATGCTGACGTTGATAAAAAGAGATGCAACCAATATACTTTAAGAACTTGGAGCACCTGTAATTCCAGCTACTTAGGAGGCTGAGGTGGAAAGGGCACCTGAGGCCAAGGGTTCGAGACCAGCCTGGGCAAAAGAGTGAGTCCCAATCTCTTTAATAAATAAAAATAAGCCATGCTCGGTGACTCAGCCTGTAATCCCACGCTTTGGGAGGCTGAGGTGAGTGGACTGCCTGAGCCCGCGGGTTCGAGACCTGCCTGGACAACTTGGCGAGACCTCATCTCTATAGTAAATCAAAAAATCAGCCGGGCGTGGTAGCACATACCTGTAATTCCGGCTACTTGGAAGGCTGAGGCGGAAGGATCGCCGACACCCAGCAAGTCGAGGCTGCGGTGGCCAGGAGCGGCCACTGCACTCCAGTCTGGGTGACAGAGTGAGATTCCAACTCAAAAATAAATAAATAAATAAATAAATAAAAATAAAAATTTATTAATTGAAAAATTTTGGAATTAAAGTGAAGTTTTATGAGGAAGAGAACATTCAATCTGAGAATGGAATGGGCAAATAAGGGTCCTAGTTGGGGGTAACTAATAGTCAGATATGACAAGATTAATAGTTGCTAATGTATTCAAGAATCTTGACTTTTGGCGTCTAGTAGAACTTTCTTCAATAGAAATGTTTTATCTGTACCATCCATTATGGTATTAGCCACATGTAGCTATTGTAACTCTCAAATGACATGTGACAAAAGAGACAGATCTGATTAGACATTTCTCAAAAGACATGCAAATGGCCAATAGATATACAAAAAGAATGCACATCAAATGAGATTTTGTCTAGCCCCAATCAAAATGGCTTTTTATCAAAAATACAGGAAATAACAGATGCTGGCAAGGATGTGGAAAACAGAGAATTCTTGTATACTAATTATGGGGATGTAAATTAGTATGACCATTATGGAGAACAGTATGGAGGTTCCTCAAAAAACTAAATATGATCCAGCAATCCCACTGCTGGGTATACAAGTATATCCAAAAGAAAGGAAATCAGTATATCGAAGAGATGTCTGCATTCCTATGCTTATTACAGCACTATTCACAATAGCCAAGATATAGATTCAATCTATGTGTTCATCAATAGATGAATGGATAAAGAAAATATATTTATAGAGCCAGGCTCAGCGGCTCAGCCTGTAATCCCACACTTTGGGAGGCTGAGGTGAGTGAATTGCCTGAGCCCACAGGTTCAAGACCCGTCTGGGCAACTTGGTGAGACCTCATCTCTACAATAAATCAAAAAATTAACCGGGTGTGGTAGCGCGCACCTGTAATTCGGCTACTTGGAAGACTGAAGCGGAAGGATCACTGGAGCCCAGCAGGTCGAGGCTGCGGTGGCCGGGAGTGGCCACTGCACTCCAGTCTGGGTGACAGAGTGAGACTCCAACTCAAAAAAAAAGAAAATATATACACAATGCAATATGATTCGGCCACAAAAAAGGAAATTTTGTCATTTGTAGCACCATAGATGGAACTGCAGGTCATTATGTTAAGTGAATAAGCCACACACAGGTAAGTATCACACATTCTCACTCATGTGAAATCTAAAAAAGTGGATCTCAAGATACTAGAGAGTAGATTGGTGGTTACCAGAGGCTGAGAGGGGTAGAAGGTAGGAAGGGATGAAGAAAGGTTGAATAGATAGAAAAATACCGTTAGATAAACAGAATGACTGTAGTAAACAGTCTGTTACATATTCAACATAGCTAGTAGAGAATAATTCAAATGTTCTCAACATAAAGGGATCTTACCTTTAAAATATTTTGGTAGGTTATAATATTTTTTGTATAAGTATTTAAAAACTGTCCAAACTGGAAGCATATGTATGATTTTTCTCTGTAAAATGGCAGTCCTAGGTGGTGATTTATATGTTACAGTCACCTGTGAGACTGACTTTAAATTAGTTGAAGAAATTTTTTTAATTTGACATCATAATTATACATATTTATGGTGATGTTTTGGTGCATATAATGTATAATGGTCAAATCAGTGTAATTATCATATCTATATCATATATCTATCATCTTACATCATTAGAATCTGTACTTTTCATAGTATATTAACATAAACTACATTGTTTTCATAAATTTATATGTGCATCTATCTGTAAAATCATAATCACAAGCTAATGAATATATTCATCACCACTAAAAATTTCCTTGTAGCCCTTTTAGAATCCTTTTTCTTGTCCCTATGTGACCCCTACCCCACTCCAATCTCTAGGCAAGCACTGATCCTCTTATTACTATAAATCAATTTGCATTTTCTAGAATTTTATATCGAAAATGTATGTATGCTTTTGCATGACTTTTTTTCACTTATTTTAAGTCTCATACATGTTCTGTGTATCGATAGTTCATTCCATTTTATTGCAAAGCAATATTTCATTTTATAAATACACACCGTTTGCTTATCTGTTCACCTGTTAATGGTCATTGGGTTTTTTATAGTTTTTGGCTATTATAAATAAAGCAATTTGTGAGTATTTATGTACAAGTATTCATATAGACATATACTTTCATTTCTTTTTTTTTTTTTTTATCTAAGTTGGAGTCTCACTCTGTCGCCCAGACTGGAGTGCAGTGGCCGTTCCTGGCCACCGCAGCCTCGACCTGCTGGGCTCCGGCGATCCTTCCGCCTCAGCCTTCCGAGTAGCCGGAATTACAGGCATGCGCTACCACGCCCGGCTGATTTTTTGATTTATTGTAGAGATGAGGTCTCGCTGCCCAGGCGGGTCTCGAACCCGCGGGCTCAGGCAATCCACTCACCTCAGCCTCCCAAAGGCGCGGGCTTTCATTTCTTTTAGGTAAAAATTTAGGAGTGGAATAGCTACTTCATATAGCATAGATACAAATTTAACTTTTAAGAAACAAACTGAGCCGGGCTTGGTGGCTCAGCCTGTGATCCCGCGCCTTTGGGAGGCTGAGGTGAGTGGATGGCCTGAGCCCGCGGATTCAAGACCCGCCTGGGCAGCGAGACCTCATCTCTACAATAAATCAAAAAATCAGCCGGGCGTGGTAGCGCATGCCTGTAATTCTGGCTACTGGGAAGGCTGAGGCAGAAGGATCGCCGGAGCCCAGCAGGTCAAGGCTGCGGTGGCCGGGAGCGGCCATTGCACTCCAGTCTGGGCGACAGAGTGAGACTCCAACTCAAAAAAAAAAGAAAAAAGAAACAAACTGATCTGGAGGTAGTGAGTTATTTCAGTTGATTGTTCATAGTCAGTTACAGATCAAACTCCTTGTTATGTTCTTCTCCCCACTTCTCACTACTGTACTTGACTAATCTAAAAAAAAAAGAAAGAAAGAAACTCACAAACTGTTTCCTAAAATGGTTGTACATATTCTACCTGCAGGGTATGAGAGTTTCAGTTGCTCCATATCTTTACCAACAGACCCTTGGTATAGATCTTTTTAATTTTAGCCATTCTAAGAGTTCATAGTCTTATCTTGTGACATTAATTTGCAATTCCTTAGTGACTAATGGTGTTAAGCATTGTTTTCGTGTGTTTGTCATATATTTTCATGATGAAGTATCTCTAAATATTTGCCCATATTTTTAGTGAATTGTCTTACTGATTTATAAGAGTTCTTTTTTTTAAATTTTTTATTTTGAAGATGTGGGATACAATTCAGGGTTAGGTAAACAAATGTTCATTATACAGGTACCCCTGTTGTTGAGTGTGCCCCCCCTCCCCTGGCAGTTTCCCACTACTGCCAATCCCCCCCCAACAGTTTCCAACTACTGCCAATCCCTTTATTATAGTATTATGATAATTGTTCAAGGTCCACTTATGAGTGAGAACATGTGATACTCAGTTCTTTGTTTCTGTGATCACTCAGTATTATAGGCTCTAAATCCATCCAAGTTGCTGCGAAGTTCATAATTTTGTCCTTTATGGCTGTGTAATATTCTATCATGTACCACATTTTTTTAAACAGCCCTCTTTCAATGGGCAGCATGGTTGGTTCCATGTTATTGTTATTGTGAACAATGCTGCATAAACGTGTGTGAAAGTATCTTTTTCATAGAGTGATTTGAGTTCCTCCTGGTATAGTCCCAATAGGAGGATTACGGGATCCTATGGAAGGTCGATTTTTTGATCTTTTAGGAATCGCCACACTGTTTTCCACAGAGGTTGTACTAGTTTACACTCCCACTAACAGTGTAGAAGTGTTCCCTTTTCCCCGCATCCTCTCTCCAGCATCTGTTGTTTTTTGAGTTTTTGATGATGGCCATTCTGACTGGAGTTAGGTGATATCTCAGTGTGGTTTTACTTTACATTTCTTTGATGACTAGTGAGGCTGAGCATTTTTTTATGTATCTGTTGACTGCTGATGTCTTCTTTTGAGAAGTATCTATTCATATCTTTTGCCCACTTTATAATGGGGCTGTTTGTTTTTTTCTTTTTGGCACATTTGGGTTCCTTGTAGATCTGAGATATTAGTCCTTTGTCAGATATACAGTTGGCAAATACTTTTTGCCAGTCTGTGGGCTGTCTCCCTGCTATCTGGATGGTTTATTTTGCTTTGCAGAAGCTTATCAGTTTGGTGAGGTTCCACTTTTTTAAAAAACTACTACTAAGGAAATGAAAAGACAAGCCCACCAACTAGAAGAAAATATTTACAAAACATGTGTAAGTCAAAGGACTTGTATCTACCATGTATAAAGAACTCTTATACAAAGAACAGGGTCTTATTATGTTGCCCAAGCTGGCATCAAACTTCTGGGCTCAAGCAATCCTGCTTCAGCCTCCTGAGTAGTTGGGGCTATAAATTCATGACACCAGCCAGGGCTCAGTGGCTCAGTCTGTAATCCCGTGCTTTGGAAGACTGAGGTGAGTGGATTGCCTGAGCCCAAGGGTTCGAGACCGCCTGGGCAACTTAGCAAGACTTCATCTCCACAATAAGTCAAAAATTAGCTGGGCGTGGTAGCGCACACCTATAGTTCCAGCTAGTCGGAAGGCTGAGGCGGAAGGATCGCCGGAGCCCAGCAAGTCGAGGCTGCGGTGGCCGGGAGTGATCACTGCACTCCAGTCTGGGCGACAGAGTGAGACTCCAACTCAAAAAAAAAAAAAATGCATGACACCATAGCCCAGCAATCTTAGCAGCATCTTTTAAAGAGCAAAATTTTTTAATTTTAATGAAGCCCAATATATTGCTTTTTAAAAATTCCTTCTGGGGCCGGACTCGGTGGTTCAGCCTGTAATCCCGTGCTTGGGAGGCTGAGGTGAGTGGATTGCCTGAGCCCGCGGGTTCGAGACCCGCCTGGGCAACTTGGTGAGACCTCATCTCTACAATAAATCAAAAAATTAGCCAGGCGTGGTATCGCACGCCTGTAGTTCCAGCTACTCGGAAGACTGAGGCAGAAGGATCGCCAGAGCCCACAGGTCGAGGCTGCGGTGGCCGGGAGTGGCCACTGGACTCCAGTCTGGGCGACAGAGTGAGACTCCAACTCAAAAAAAAAAATTCCTTCTGAACTCAAATCACTCTATAAAATAGATACCTGCACACGTATGTTTATTGCAGCATTGTTCACAATAGCAAGAACATGGAACCCGCCATGCTGCCCATCAAAAGAGGACTGGATTTAAGAAATGTGGTACCTATACATGATAGAGTATTATGCAGCCATAAAGAAGAACAGAATCATGAACTTCGCAGCAACCTGGATGGACTTAGAGTCTATAATACTGAATGATCTTTCACAGAAACGAAGAACTGAGTATCACATGTTCTCACTCATGAGCAGAACTTGAACAACTATCATAATACTGTGAGAAAAGGATTGGCAATAGTGGGAAACTGCGGTGGCGTGGGGGATTGGGGAGACAGGATTGGCAATAGTGGGAATCTGCCTGGGGAAGTGGGGAGCATACTTCATCAACAAGGGTACCTGCATAATGAACATTTGTGTACCCAACCCTGAATTGTACCCCACATCTTTAAAATAAAAAAATTAATCAAAAATTCCTTCTGCACTTTGTGTAGTCTTAAGAAATCTTTGCCAAACCCAAGAAATATTTGTCAACATCACTATGATTTTCACCTATGCTTTATTCTACAAGTTTTATTGTTTGAGCTGCCAAATCAAAATCATAAACCAAGTCTGCATTTTTAAAAGATTCCCAAATGGTTCATACACTTAACATCTTTTACCTCGCCCTATGCGGTTTCTTTTTAATTCCTCAGGATATGCTTATATCATCAGCTAATATCACTGAGAGAAGTTTTGGTTGTTTTGGTGGGGGGGGTTTGTTTGAGTTGGAATCTCACTCTGTCGCCCAGGCTGGAGTGCAGTGGCATGCTCATGGCCACCCAGCATCAACCTGCTGGGTTCAAGCGATCCTTCCACCTCAGCCTTGCAAGTAGCCAGAACTACAGAGGCGTGCTACCACGCCCAGCTAATTTTTTATTTATTGTAGAGATGAGGTCTCGCCAAGCTGCCCTGGCTGTTCTCAAACCCATGGACTCAGGCAGTCCACTCGCCTTAGTCTCCCAAAGTGCTGGGATTACAGACTGAGCCAGGGAGAAGTATTTTCTAGGTACAAATTTCATGAATCCAAAAGAAAAGGCTTTAGATATCATATAATTCAACTTCCAGTCAGTGAGGAATACTTCTCGTGGTATTTTTGTAAATAGCTGAATTTTTGTAAATTGTCTGAATGCCTCCAGTTATAGGACTGCTTCCAAACTGCTCATCCCTCCAAAGCATTTGGATGCACTGCTTGTCAGAATGCTCTAACTTCTGTTGGGCCAAAATCTGCCTTCATGTAACTTCCTCTTTTTCCATCTTTTAATCATCAAGTTGTTGAGTTATCAGTTTGTAGTTCCACTGAGGAACATCAATTATCTTTGTTTTTTATTGTTTGTCTTATGTTAGAGCCTATGTTTGATTAAATCATCTTTCCTCGATTGTTTCAATCTGTTATCTTCCTTTGCTTTTAATGTTATTATTTTAAGCCTTATCTCCATAGAGATGTTCTTAATTTTTTATTTCAAAATAATTTGACTTTTTAAAAGACTGCAGGAATAATTTAAAAATCCTCCTTCATACAAATTCCCTAGATAATATTTTACTCTCGTTTTCTCCTTTTTCCCCTATTTGTCTTGACTTACTTGTAAGTTGCAGACTTGTTTCTCCTTTACCTTGAAATACTCCAGTGTTTATTTCCTAAAAACAATGACAATCTCTTATATAACCAGAATATAATTATCAAAATCCTGAAATTTCTATTGATACAATATTAGTGTCTAATCTACAGAAAGTACTCAAATTTTGCCAGCTTTCCCCAAAATGCTGTTCATTAGGATTTTTTTGTAGTCAAATTTATTTAATCTTCTTTGTACTAGAAGAGTTCCTCATTCTAACTTAGTCTTTGATGACTTTGGCATTTTTAAAGAATGTGTAGACTATCCCTCAATATCTGCCTAATGCATCTGATAGGGTTCATCTCATCATTACATGTAATGTTACATTCTTTTTAGTACATCACATCAGAAGGTACATGATGTTGTTAACTTTAATCATTAATGTTGGGTGTAGTGGCTCACGCCTTTAATCCTGGCACTTTGGGAGGATGAGGTGAGAGGATTGCCTGAGACCACGGGTTCAAGTCCAGCCTGGGCAACTTGGCGAGACCTCGTCTCTACAATAAATCAAAAAAATCGCCGAGCATGGTAGCCGGGCTGGAAGTATGCCTGTAGCTCCAGCTACTTGGAATGCTGAGACTTTAGAAAGATCACTGAGCCCATCAGGTTGACAATGCAGTGGCCGTGAGTATGCCACTGCACTCCAGCCTGGGCAAGAGTAAGACTCCAAGAAAAAAAAATTATTAATGTTAATGTTGTTAAATTTAATCTGTTGATTTTGGTGATGTCTGCAAGGTTAATATTTTCACCATTGTAATGAATATTCACCTTTGTAAGGAGGATACTTTAAGACACATCAAGCTGTCACTAGTTTTTGGATTTGTTTGTTTTCTTTTTGTTTGTTTGTTTTGTGGGGTTTTTTGTTCTGTTTTGTTTTGTTTTTGAAACATGATCTTGTTTGCTATCTAGGCTGTAGTGCAGTGGCGAAATCATAGCTCACTGCAGCCTTGAACTTCTGGGCTCAGGGGATCCTCCTACCTCAGCCTCCCTAGTAGCTAGGACTGCAGGCACATGCCACCATGCCCAGCTAATACCTACTAGTTTTAACATCTGTATCTCTTAAATGAACTATTAATATGATGGTTGCCAAAATGTTATTTTTAAATTTTTATCTTTCTAGCATTCTTTCCTATTAATTGGCATTCTACTCTAAGGGAGAACTTTCCCTTTCCTACTATTTATTCATTTATATCAGTATAGACCTCTGGGTTCTTATTTTAAACAATGGGTTGTCATCTGTAATCATCATTAATTATTTTGATATCCAAAGTGTCCCAAATTTGGCCAGTGGGAGCCCCTTCAGACTTGCTCCTTTGTCCTTTTGACATTTCTCCATCATTCTTTGAGCATTTCCTTACTGACCTAATAAGATGTTCCAGGCCCATCCTATAACTGTCCCTGCCCCAACCCTGAAATCAGCCAATTTTCCAACAATCTCCTGTTCCTTTTAGTGGACAATAATTCTTAGAAATCACAACCTGGAGCCAGGTTTGGTGGCTCAGCCTGTAATCCCACGCTCCGGGAGGCTGAGGTAAGTGGATTGCCTGAGCCCGTGGGTTTGAGACCCACCTGGGCAACTTGGTGAGACCTCATCTCTACAATAAATCAAAAATCAGCCGGGCATGGTAGCACATGCCTGTAGTTTCAGCTACTTGGAAGACTGAGGCGGAAGGATTGCTGGAGCCCAGCAGGTCGAGGCTGCGGTGGCCGGGAGCATGCCACTGCACTCCAGTCTGGGCAACAGAGTGACACTCCAGCTCAAAAAAAAATAAAAAACAAAAATAAAATAAAAAAGAAATCACAACCTGGGCATGTGTGTGCTCATTGTTTCTAAGGTGCTGCTGCTTTCAGACCCTCTCCAAGGACACAGCTAGAAAGTATCCGTATGTGTGTATACACACATCTACATTTATCTCTATGTCTGTACAGATACACTGAAAGCCATGAGTTCATACAGATATCTGCAGTTCTAATCCAACACCACACAAGTGCTTGATCATGAGGACCAAAGGATAAGATTCAATAAGCAAGAATTTACTGGCTTGGGGGCACTTTTTCAGAAAATGGGATTTTGCACCATGGCAAGGACCCCAGAGAATGGGATAAACTCACTACTGAGGTGGCTCTTAAGAGCATGTATAAAATGATGACCAACTCAGTGACGTGGAAATGACTAAGTTGCCCTGGCAGAAAGTTGAGGAAGACATGGAAAGACAGGGACGTGGGCATGCTGGAATGCATCTATAATGTAAGACTGAAAGATGCCCCTCCCCCTACAGAGGATTATGTTCCACCTGGGGGCTTTGAGGACGCCCCACCCATGGAGGTCATCAGCCCCAGTGAGAGGGACGGCAGCATCACTAGTAAGTTCGGTGGTGGCCCCTCTGCAGGGTGGGGTGATGGTGGGAGACGCAGGTGCAGAGCTGAGCTTATTAACATTCATGGAATGATGGAACCCAAAGTATCAAAGACCAGGAGGCTGCCCACAGTGATGGCCAAGGTCAGGGAAGCAGCCAAAGAGACTTAGCCTGAAGGAAATTTTGGAAGGAGTTAATTGTTAGAAGATGTTATTGTTGTATGAACATCACAGAGTGCACTTCCACAGACCTACATGGTACAACCTACTACACACCTAGAAGGGCAGAGCTGTGTTAACCCTCTGTCAAAATATAACCCAAAGAGGCCTACACTGCATGGACATCACACTGATCCAACTAGGGTAGGAGTTGTTTTTAATTAATAGACTATTTTTTTTTAGCAGCTTCGGAGTAACAAAAATTAAACAAGGGTGCCTTTTAACTCTAAAATAACAAAAAACTGGAATGGTGGAACCTAAGTGACCTAAGGGCAATCATCGCTATAAAAGGTCACAATCTCTTGCTCAGTTCCCAGATCTGAGCCATTTTTAGATTTGAAACCCATTGATGGAAGAGATAGCTTGAATCTCCAGAAGGAAGAACCTAGCATAGTGGCAAGCATATACTGTGAGGATTCCCCCAGTGAGACTGCAGCCATCTACAGTCATGTGCTGCATAGCTATGTATATACAACACACCACGTATATGACAAGCACTGCATATATAGTCATGCACCTCATCTACAACAGTGGGCCTGTAAGAGTTTAATGAAGCCGGAACATTTCTAGTGCCTGGCAATGTCACTGTTGTTCATTATAACACTGCAGCACAGTGCATTAATCATGTTTGTGGTGATTCTGGTTTAAACAATCCTACTATGCTACTACTCATACAAAAGTCTAGCACATACAATTATGTACAGTGCATAATACTTGATAATAAATGAAATGACTGCGTTACTGATTTGTGTATTACCATTAATTTAGAGTGTACTTCTTCTACATATATATATGTTTAAAAAAAAGAAAAACAGGTAGCTGTAAAATAGGCTCAGGCAGGTTTTTTAGGAGGTATTCCAGAAGAAGTCTGTTACCGTAGAAGATGACAGCTCCATGCATATTAGTGCCCCTGGAGACATCCCAGTGGGACAGTATGTGGAAGTAGAAGACAGTAACACCAATACTCCTGAGCCAAGGTTCGTGTGTGTGTGTGTGTGTCTTCATTTTTTTTTTTTTTTAAGTCAGAATCTCACTCTGCCACCCAGACTGGAGTGCAGTAGCATGCTTACGGCCATCCCAGCGTTGACCTACTGGACTCTGGCAATCCTTCCACCTCAGCCTTCCAAGTAGCCAGAACTACAGGTGCATGCTACCACACGCGGCTACTTTTAAAATATATAGTAGAGATGAGATGTCACCAAGTTGCCCAAGCTGGTGTGCCTTCATTTTTAACAAAAAATTTAAAAATTAAAAATAGGGAGAAGCTTATAGAACAAGGACATAAAAAAATATTTTTGTATAGCTGTACAATGTGTATGTGTATAAAACTAAGTGTAAAAAGCTAAAAAGTTAATTTTTTTAGGTTTATGAAGTTAAAATGTTATGATAAACGAATATTAATTTATTATTGAGGAAAGAAAAATGTTCTTATAAATTTAGTATAGTCTATGTGTACAGTGATTGTAAAGTCTACAGTGGTATACAGTAATGTCCTAGGCCTTCACATTCACTCACCACTCACTCACTAACTCACCCCGAGCTATGTCCAGTCCTGTGGAGGTCCACTCATGGTGTCTATACAGGTGTACCATTTGTTTTATTCCATATTTTTACTGTACTCTTTGTTTAAGTACACAAATACTCTGTGTTACAATTGCCTACAGTATTCAGTAAAGTAATACACTGTACAGGTTTGTAGCCTAGGAATATTAGGCTATAACATATAGCCTAGGTGTGTAGTAGGCTGTACCATGTAGGTCTGTGGAAGTGCACTCTGTGATGTTCATACAACAATAACATCTTCTAACAACACATTTCTCCAAATGTCTTCCTATGTAACACATAATGGCGTGTTAATACTATATTTTCGTAATTGTACATTGTGGAAAGGGAATTAACCAAACAGTTTTAGGACAGTTTGACAAAGGATATGAATCAATATTGACCAAGAGCACCACCACAGCCCCTCTATTAGAGTAGGGTCTGTAAGGACCAAGTAGTTATTGGAGTCCTCGCTAAGAGGCCTGGCCCACGGTGAACCTACTGAGTCTGTAGACCCATCCAGAATCCAGTTCCTTGATCCAAAGTACGTAATCAAAAACTGATGTACTTGGGATTTGGAATCCACTCCACATTGGTTCCCTGGTGTGTCGAATAAGAGCTGTTATAGTGAGGACAGCCATATGGCAACTGTTTAAACAGCCCGCTTAACCAAATCAATGGCTGTGTACCCCATGCCTGAAACCTATGAATGTGCCAAAAAATACCAAACAAAAATATATACCAGGAAGGATGGCAGAGGGGATGTCACCATTAAAGACCTAAAGAATTCTGAGGTGCCGAGTCCTATCATATCTCCATTTAATTCATCCCCCTGACTCTTTCAGAAACTGAATGGATCCTGGAGAATGATTAGAGACTACCCCAGACTTAACCCAGTAGGAGTCCTGCTCCCAGCCACTATACCAGATGTGCTGTCAGTAATAGAGCACATCCTAGGTATGGGGTACACAGCCATTGATTTGGTGAATATATTCCTTACCATGCTCATTAGAAAGGATCAGAACCAGCTGGGCTCGGTGGCTCAGCCTGTAATCCCGCGCCTTTGGGAGGCTGAGGTGAGTGGATTGCCTAAACCTGCGGGTTCGAGACCCGCCTGGGCAGCGAGACCTCATCTCTACAATAAATCAAAAAAATCAGCCGGGCGTGATAGCGCCCACCTGTAATTCTGGCTACTCGGAAGGTTGAGGCAAAAAGATCACCGGAGCCCAGCAGGTCGAGGCTGCGGTGGCCCGGAGCGGCCACTGCCCTCCAGTCTGGGCGACAGAGTGAGACTCCAACTCAAAAAAAAACAAAACAAAACAGGCCGGGCGCGGTGGTTCAGCCTGTAATCCCGCACTTTGGGAGGCTGAGATGAGTGGATTGCCTAAACCTGCGGGTTTGAGACCCGCCTGGGCAACTTGGCGAGACCTCATCTGTATAATAGGTCAAAATGAGCCGGGCATAGTAGCACGCGCCTGTAGTTCCAGCTACTTGGAAGGCTGAGGCGGAAGGATCGCTGGAGCCCAGCAGGTAGAGGCTGCGGTGGTCGGGAGCGGCCACTGCACTCCAGTCTGTGTGACAGAGTGAGACTCCAACTCAAATAAATAAATAAATAAATAAATTGTATTTATTTTACAGTTGTGCGGTACAAGTGAGGGTTTACTACATAAGTAGGCTGCATGTAGGTGAAGTCTGGGATTCTAGCTGGTCTTCTCTCCCCTTGGTAGTTGCTATGTGTCCCCCTCCTTCCCTTTTGAGCAGTGCCCAGCATCTGCCAATCCCACCCTTGTACTAGTTAGACTAGTATTCGGGGCTGGCTTATGAATAAGAACATCCAGTATTCAGGTCTCTGTTTCTGTGATAGTTCACTAAGTATAATATACTCCAACTGCATTCAAGTTGCTGCAAAGGCCATGATTTTGTTCTTAGTATAATATACTCCAACTGCATTCAAGTTGCTGCAAAGGCCATGATTTTGTTCTTCTTTATGACTGCATAGTATTCTATCGTGTATATATACCACATTTTCCTTATCCAGTCTACTTTCAGGGCATCTGGGTTGGTTCCATGTTTGCCATTGTGAATAGTGTAGCAATAAACATGTGTGTGCAGGTGTCTTTTTGGTATGCGATTTATGTTCCTGTGAGTATATTCCCAGGAGAAAGATTCCTGTATCCTATGGAAGATCAATTTTTAGCTCTTTTAGAAATCATCACACTGCTGTCCATAGAGGTTGAACTAGCTTACAATCCCACCAACAGTGTGGAAGCATTTCTTTTTCTTCACAGCCACACCAACACCTGTTGTTTTCTGACTTGTTAATGATAGCCATCCTTACCAATGTTAGTTTTGATTTGCATTTCTCTGATGATTAGTGAGACTGGGCATTTTTTCACATGTTTGTTGCCTGCTTGTATGTCTTCCTTTGAGAAGTGTCTATTCATGTTCTTTGTCCACTTTTTAATGGGGTAGGTGCTTTGCTTTTTTCCTTTCAGTTCGTTTGAGTTCCTTGTAGATCCTGGATGTTAGGTCTTTGCCAGATGCATAGTTTGCAAGTATGTTTTTCCATTTTGTGAGTTGCCTCTTTACTCACTGGATGGTGTCGTTTTCTGTGCAAAGGCTTTTCAGTTTGGCACGATCCCATCTGTTGATCTTAGCTTTCGATGCACTTGCTTTTGAGAATTTGGTCATGAATTCATTCCCTACTCCAATGTCCAAAGGGTGTTCTCTACGTTTTCTTTTAGGATTTTTATAGTTTGAGGTTTTACATTTAGGTCCTTGATCCATTTTGAATTGATTTTTGTGTATGATAATAGATAGGGGTCCAGTTTAATTCTTTTACATGTGGCTAGTCAGTTTTCCTGAAACCATTTGCTAAATTAAATATAGTTTTCGTTCCTCAATGTTTTTTACTCATGGCTTTGTCAAAGATGAGTTGGTTAAGGGACCATGTTTTTATTTATGGCATCTCTGTCCTGTCCCACTGGTCAATATACCGATTCTTGTACTGGTGTCATTCTGTCGGGTTTACTGTAACCTTGTAATATACAGGGATGCCAAAAAATGTATACACATTTTAAGTATAACATTTGTTCAAAAGATGTTATTAATTAAATGAATGCTAGCGTAATCATGTGATTGGCAAAATAGTCAAAAGAAATACTGGAAGCATGGTTGAGCAAATGTCATACTTCACATTGCTACCATCATTTAATTCAACTTTGAAAAGGAACACATAGATACCATCTCTTAAAATGTGTATACATTTTTTTGGCAACTCCTATAGTTTATCTGGAAGTGTGACACCTCCAGCTTTGTTCCTTTTGCTAAGGAATTTCTGTGATGTTGTTTCTAGATCTGTGAAGAATTATGTTGGCAACTTGATAGGTATTGCATTTGAATCTGCTTAGATTGCCTTGGGTAGGATGGACAACTTGACAATATTGATTCTTTCAGTCCATGAGCCTAGAATGTTTTTCTATTTGCTTGTATCATTCTTGATTTCTTTGAGTAGTATTTTGTAGTTCTCATTGTAAAGGTCTTTCACTTCTCTGGTTAGATGGATGCCAAGGTATTTCTATCTTTCTTTCTGTTGTTTTTTTTTTTTTTTGTAGCTATTGTGAATGGGATTGTGTTTTTTTATTTGTCTGTTTGTTTTTGAGTTGGAGTCTCACTCTGTCGCTCAGACTGGAGTGCAGTGGCCACTCCCGGCCACCGCAGCCTCGACCTGCTGGGCTCCAGCGATCCTTCCGCCTCAGCCTTCCAAGTAGCCGGAACTACAGGCACACACTACCACGCCCGGCTAATTTTTTTTTTTTTTTTTTGTAGAGATGAGGTCTCGCCAAGTTGCCCAGGTGGGTCTCTATCCTGCGGGCGGGGGGAGGAGTGGGGGGGAGGATTGTGTTGGTGTATAGAAAGGCAATTGTCTTTTGCATGTTGATTTTGTAACCTGAGACTTTATCAAAGACTTTATCGGTGTGAGGTTTTTGTGTTTTTTTTTTTTTTGAGTTGGAGTCTCACTCTGTTGCCCAGACTGGAGTGCAATGGCCGCTCCTGACCACCACAGCCTCGACCTGCTGGGCTCCGGCGATCCTTCCGCCTCAGCCTTCCAAGTAGCTGGAATCACAGGCGCGCGCTACCACACCCAGCTGATTTTTTTATTTTATTGTAGAGATGAGGTCTCGCCTGCCCAGGCGGGTCTCGAACCCGTGGGCTCAGGCAATCCACTCACCTCAGCCTCCCAAAGGTGCAGGATTACAGGCTGAGCATATAGTCCCCAAAGAGAGATAGCTTAACTTCCTCTTTTCCTATTTGGATACTCCTGATTTCCTTCTCTTGCCTTATTGCTCTGGCTAAAACTTCCAGTACTATGTTGAATAGGAGATGTGAGAGTGGACATCCTTGTCTTGTTCCCATTCTTGAAGGGAATGCTTTCAGCTTGTGTCCATTAGGCAAAATGTTGGCTGCAGGTTTGTCATAGGTGACTCTTATTGTTTTGAGGAATGTTCCTTCAATCCCTAGGTGTTAGAGTTTTTATCAAAAGGGATACTTGAGCCAGGTTCGGTGGCTCAGCCTGTAATCCCACACCTTGGGAGGCTGAGGTGAGTGGACTGCCTGAGCCCGCGGGTTCGAGACCCGCCTGGGCAACTTAGCGAGACCTCATCTCTACAATAAATCAAAAAATTAGCCAGGCGTGGTAGCGGGTGCCTGTAGTTCCAGCTACTTGGAAGGCTGAGGCAGAAGGATCGCCGGAGCCCAGCAGGCCGAGGCTGCAGTGGCCGGGAGCGGTCTGGGCGACAGGGTGAGACTCCAGCTCAAAAAAAAAAAGGGATACTTGATTTTACTGAATGCTTTTTCTGTGTCTGATGAGATAATCATGTGGTTCTTTGTTTTACAACTGTTAATATGCTGAATACATTTATGGTCTTGTGAGTATTGAACTAGCCCTGCATCCCAGAAATGAAGCCCACCTGCTCATAGTGGATGATCCTTGAAATGTATAATTTGATACGATTTGCTAGAATCTTACTGAAGATTTTTGCATCCATGCTTATCAAGGAAATTGGCCTGTAATTCCCTTTCCTTGTTGGCTCTTTGCCATTTTGGGGTATCAGGACGATACTGACTTCATAAAATGAGCTAAGGAGAATTCCTTCTTTCGTGATTGCCTGGAATACGTTCAATAAGATTGGTATCGTTTCTTCTTTATATATCTTGTAGACTTCAGCAGAGAAGCCAGTGCTTTTTTGGTGGGAGGTTTTTATAGCTAAGTAGATTGCCTAGATTTTTTTGGTTTTGTTTTGTTTTGTTGTTTGTTTTGTTTTGTTTTGTTTTGTTTTGTTTTTTGAGTTGGAGTCTCACTCTGTCACCCAGACTGGAGTGCAGTGGCCGCTCCCAGCCACCGCAGTCTTGACCTGCTGGGCTCTGGCAATCCTTCCGACTTAGCCTTCCAAGTAGCTGGAATGACAGGCGCGCGCTACCACGCCCAGCTCATTCTGATTTATTGTAGAGATGAGGTCTCGCCAAGTTGCCCAGGTGGGTCTTGAACCCACGGGCTCAGGCAATCCACTCACCTCAGCCTCCCAAAGGCATTGGATTACAGGTTAAGCCACCGAGCCCGGCTTTTGTTTTGTTTTGAGTTGGAGTCTCACTGTCACCCAGGCTGGAGAGCAGTGGCACGCTCACAGCCACCACAGCCTGGACCTGCTGGGCGACTGCGATCCTTCCACCTCAGCCTTCCAAGTAGCTGGAACTACAGGCACCTGTTATCACGCCTGGCTAATTTTTTATTTATTGTAGAGACGAGGTCTTGCCAAATTGCCCAGGTAGGTCTTGAACCCAAGGCTCAGGCAATCCTGTCACCTCGGCCTCCCAAAGTGCTGGGATTACAGGCTGAGCCACCAATCCCAGCCTATTTCCTGGGTTGTTATTGGTCTGTTTAGGGGTTTCAATTTATTCTTGTTTCAGCCTTGGGAGGTGTGTGATGCCAAGAAAACCTCCATTTCCTCAAGGTTATCTAGTTTATTTGCATACAGATATTCATAGTAACCCCTGATAATCTTTTGAATTTCTTCGGGGTTAGTTGTGACATTGCCTTTTTCATTTCTAATTGTGTTTATTTGAACTTCCTCTCTCAGTCTAACCATGTGTCTGTCAATCTTATTTATCCTTTTGAAAAGTCAGTTTTTGTCTTGTTTATCCTTTCTATGATATTTTTGTCTTTTATATTCTGCAATTTTGACTTTATTTTAGTAATCTGGATTTTTCTGCTGAAATTAGGATTTAATTTTTTTTTGCCTTTCCAGATCCTTTAGGTGTGACGTTAGTTTGGTTACTTGTGATCTCCCTATTTTCTTGATATGAGCATGTAAAGTCATGAATTTCCCTCTCTTCACTGATTTCATGGCATTCCAGATATTTTGATACACTGTGTCTTTGTTTCCAGGGATCCTTTTATTTCTGTCTTCATTTCTGTGTTGACCCAAAAGTCATTCAGCAGTATATTGTTTAGTGTCCGTGTCTTTGTGTGTTTTGGGGTGGGCTTATGGATGGCAATATTTATTTTTATTCCACTGGGATCTGAGAAGACACTCGGAATTATTTTAACCTTTTGAAATTTGTTCATATTTGATTTATGTCCAGGAATGTGATCAATCTTGGAGTATGTTCCATGTCCTGAGTAGAATGTATACTCTGTAGTTGTGTGGGGTGTTGTGTAGATGTCTATTAGATCCATTTGGTCCAGTGTCATATTAAGGTTCCGGATCTTCCTGTTGGTTTTTTGCCTCAATGATCTCTCTAGGGCTATTAGTGGGATATTGAAGTCTCCAACTATGATTGTGTGGGTGTCTGTGTCCTCTCTTAGTTTATGGAGCAATTGTTTTATAAACCAGGTGCTCCTAGCTGGGCTCGGTGGCTCATCCTGTAATCCTGTGCCTTTGGGAGGCTGAGGTGAGTGGATTGCCTGAGCCCACGGGTTCGAGACCCGCCTGGGCAGTGAGACCTCATCTCTACAATAAATCAAAAAAATCAGCCGGGCATGGTAGCACATGCCTGTAATTCCGGCTACTTGGAAGACTGAGGCAGAAGGATCACTGGAGCACAGCAGGTCGAGGCTGAGGTGGCCGGAACCGGCCACTGCACTCCAGTCAGGGCGACAGAGTGAGACTCCAACTCAAAAACAAAACAAACAAACAAACAAAAAAAACCAGGTGCCCCTTTTTTGGGTCCATATATACTTAAGATGAATATTTATTGATGGTGAATGAGCTTTTTATCATTATGTAGCATCCTTTTGTGTCCTTTTACACTTTTATTGGTTTAAAGTCTGTTTTGTCTAAGAATAGCTGCCCCTGTTCTTTTTCGTTTCCAATATACCTGGAAAGCCATTTTCCAGCCTTTTACCTTGAGTTTGTGGATGTCTTTTGCAGTGAGATGGTTTCTTTGAGGCAGCAAAATGTTGGATCATGTTTCTTCATCTGGTTTTCTACTCTATGCCATTTAAGAGGTGCATTTAGACCATACATGATCAAATTAATTATTGCTATGTGAGAATTTTTCCGTCGTAAGGTTCTTAAGGGGTTACTTTGCTCTATAAATATATATATATATATTTTTTAATTTTGTGGGTGATCTATATGCTTTGTTAACTATGTGCTTTTGTGATGGATGCTGATGTTCTTTTGTTTCTGTGTTGAAAACTGTAAGTGTCTCCTGAAGAACTGAACTGAGGCAATATATTCTCCCAGGGGTTGGACATCTGGGAAGAATTTTAATTCTACATCATTGCTGAAGATTAGGTTGGTGGTGTAGGAGTTTCTTGGCTGGAATTGCTTCTCTTTGAGAACATTAAAGATAGGACTTTCGGGCAACCCTCTCAGGTCCCTGTCCCGCTCTGGGAGCTTTTCTGTCCTCTCAATAAATCCTGCTAGCTGGGCTCAGTGGCTCAGCCTGTAATCCCACGCTTTGGGAGGCTGAAGTGAGTGAATTGCCTGAGCCTGCGGGTTCAAGACCCACCTGGGCAACTTGGTGAGACCTC